>NC_056417.1:8810378-9113409 GCF_905147365.1 Aricia agestis
AAACTCATGATGTCGTCAAGAATTAATTATAACAAACAATTTCACACAACAGTCCTGGTCAACTTATTACATAGCATATTAAATGATAGTAAAAAATCAACAATTGTGAATCTTATAATTCCTCCAGACACACAATTGATGATACTGAGCTTGCAATCTACCATAAACCGAAAATTATCCAAACGGCCCATACCTAGTCTTATACGTGTAAAGCACGCACTACTGTTGATCGTATGTAGTGTAATTGTAGTCATTAGTGGACCGGTTTGTTCGATGTGGTACTACTACTCAGCTGTTGTCGCCGCTCGGCGCGTACGCCGTACGATTATTGCACTTACTAGCCGCCGGATCACAGTTAAAACGTTAACATTTTTAAATGTTCGTAATAATGTAGGTTCTTACAATTACTGCATTTATTTTAATCCACATCTCAGGTACATAAGTAAGTTATTTGTGATATTATACTGCACACCTAAACTTATAGTACTCTACGTGTTTAAATGTTCACTTTCGATATATTTTTATTGGCTCGTCTTCACAATTATAATACATTATTACCTCGGTACCAATAACAAACTGTTTGGATTATTATACTATAATATTATTAATATATTCTTCGTTTTTAATGACCGTGAAGCGATTTGCGACTACTTATATTCTTCGATAAGACGATACAGACTGGTATATAACCTCGAACGTTTTAATCTTCGTTTCTTAAACATTTTAAAAATACTTATAGGTAATAAAATAATAGATATCAAATCTAATTTTAAATAATATGGAAACTAACGAATTAAACGTCTACTACCAAAACGTTCGGGGCTTAAGAACAAAATGCGAAGATCTGAGACTTAGCATTTTGAATAATGACTACGACGTAATAATATTAACTGAGACGTGGTTACACGACGGCGTATTCGACGGCGAGGTGTGCGACGACAGGTACGACGTGTTCCGCGCCGACCGCGACCCTGCCGCCAGCGGCAAGCGCCTGGGCGGCGGCGTCGCCGTGCTGGTGCGCCGCGAGCTGGCGGCCGTGCCGCGCGCCCGTGACTGTTCCAATATTGAGACGCTGTGGGTCACTATACCATCGAGTACGTGTTCCTCGACTACGGATCTGCACTTCTGTGCAGTTTATATTCCACCTAATCCGAGACGCTTGCCTAGCGATTTAGAAGCAATCGGTAAAGCGGTTATCGATATGGTGGAAGTCTGCCCGAATGATAATTTTATTATAATTGGGGATTTTAATCTGTCTTGTTTTCATTGGGACGAGTACGGTAGCTCCCTGATTAGGAAAGGATCGGTGGAGATCCAAACTGCAGGTACAAAATTATTAGATCTTCTTTCTTTTAGTGGCCTCCGCCAATATAATATTTTAAAAAATCATTGTAATAACACTCTAGATCTAGCTTTTTCAAATCTCCCATTGAACTTAACCCGTGTCTCCGTACCCCTTCTCAGCGAGGATCGTGCTCACCCCTCTTTTTCATTTACCGTACTGGATTTAAACGTCACACCCTTACGCGAGGCCGCTACCCAGAAGTTTAATTTTAGAAAGGCGCCTTATACCTCGATTAATGAACACTTCAAAGAGTTCGATTGGTCTGCCCTGTCTACGGACACTCTAGATAAAGCAGTAGACTTTATGTACGATGTTATTAATCGCTGTGTCGAGTTACATGTACCCGTCAGTCGAATCTCGGGCAAACGTTCATACCCAAAATGGTACTCGCCTGCACTTATAAATATTATTAAAGAAAAATCTAAGGCGCACGGCCGCTGGAAGAAATATGGGAACAAATTAGATTATGACGAATTTGCTTTATTGAGGTCGAGAGACCATCGAATTAAAAAAATATGTCTTCGTGACTATACATCAAATTGTGAACGTAATAATTATAAAAAACCATCCGAAGTTATTTTGGACATATATTAAAACGTTGCGAAGAGGCTCAGCTTATCCCAAAAAACTAAGCTTAAATGGAACTGAATACACAGACGGCCAAAAAATATGTGACGCTTTCAGTTCTTTTTTTCAAAGCGTATTCGGTACGCCTTCTGGGCCTCAAACTTTTCATCAATTGTCACCTTCAGGCGCTGACATTGTTTCTAATTTTCAAACTACAGAATCTGCAGTAATAAAAATTTTAAAATCCCTTGATACTAACAAGGGCGCAGGCAGCGATGGTCTACCGGCAATATTTTGGTCCCGTTGTTTTGATTCGCTCTCTCTTCCACTAACAATATTGTATAATCGCTCTCTAAAAGAAGGAATCTTTCCACGTAAGTGGAAAGCTGCTCAAATAGTACCGATACATAAAAAAGGTTCGCGTATGGACATAAAAAATTACAGAGGAATATCTATATTGAATGTACCGGCAAAAGTTTTGGAAAAAATTGTCTACAATTATATATACCCCATCTTACATCAATCAATACCCAATCAACAGCATGGCTTCTTAAAAGGTCGCTCCACTACTACCAACCTGGCTTGTTTCTCTAGCTATATCTTAGAAAATATGGAAGGTGGTGGCCAAATTGATGTAATCTACACGGATTTTGAGAAAGCCTTCGATCGTGTAGACCATGATATTCTTTTTCATAAGCTACAGGCTCTCGGCATTCACGGAGACTTGTTACGATGGATGAAATCATACTTGTCTAACCGGTCACAGGCTGTGGTCTTGGGAGGCTATCGCTCGGATTTCTACTGGCGTCCCCCAAGGCTCTCATTTGGGTCCGCTCCTTTACAATGCATACTTATTTGATATTGGATTATATATAAAAAACTCAAATTATCTAATGTACGCAGACGATAAAAAGGTTTTTCTTAAAATAAGAACACCTATGGACTGTATCTTGCTTCAAAACGATTTAGACAATTTACTCTCGTATTATGCATTGAACAACATCACAGTCAACTCTAGTAAATGTGAGTGCATCACCTTTACTCGAAAACTAAACCCTATTACTAATCACTACAAGCTTGATGGAATCGTCATTAAAAGAAAACGTAGTAGGTATCAGGGATTTGGGTGTCTTTTTAGATAGTAAATTCATGTTCTCGACCACATTGAGAATATCATCTCGAAAGCTCACAAAAACCTTGGATTTGTTCTGCGTAGCTGTAAATCTTTTTCAAACCCTACAGCTCTTATGTCAGTCTACTCAGCTTATGTCAGGAGTATTCTAGAATATAGTTGTCCTATTTGGTCTCCACACTACATTATCTATAAAAGCCGACTAGAGAGAATACAAAAGAAGTTTATTAATCACCTGAACTATAAAAGCCGGAAATTCTTTAAAACTTATGAAGATTCCTGTGATTCACACAATCTGCTAACTTTAGAGCAGAGGCGTATTGTCCTGGATATGGGCTTTCTTTACGATATTTTAAATAATAGAATAGATTGTCCACACCTTGTATCTCAAATTTCATTTCGAACCCCAAAATACCGAACCCGTAAGACCCCACTACTGCATGTTCCGTTGCATCAAACAAATTACGCACAAAATTCTGTCCTAACACGTATCACTCATGTATTTAATAAGCATTTCAGTAATATTGACTTATTTTCTCACTCTAAGGCTAAATTTAGAATCCAAGTAATAAATTCGGTAAAAAGCCTGAAATTATGACTAAAGAAATAATATTATTGCTTGCACAAGTCTTCTTAATTAAAATTAATTCAAATTAGTTAATATAATTTAAATCAAATACTTACATAAAACACAACTAAAAACACCTCGATATTATTAAAACCTGCATGGTAACATTATAGTCTTATTAAAAATAAAAAAGGTTTGAATATTATGTGATATATTAAGTCTATGAACTTAACAGTACCTGTTGTGCTATAGGCCTCTTGGATATCGTTGCTAAGCTACGGCAACGCCGCGGGTCGGTTGACGGCGGAAACTCGTGACCGCTTTTCTCATATGATTCTCATACAAGTCACTTTTGCTGATCGCACTCTGACGGACACGTGTTGCCTGAATCTGCCATTCGCCGGGCCACTAGAGATATCCAAGAGCCCTATACTGGTTAAATTTCTCGACCAGCCTCTTCTTTCTAGAGTTTTAACTTTCAATATGAATATTAATGTGCCTTTATTATTTTAAGGTTTTAGTTTGTACTACATAATAGTTATATATGGGAAACCTGTTATTGGCTTTATTGTTTGTTAAACGCTCTATGTAATTTTTTTTAAGTATGTAAGCTGTTGGTTTTCATAATAAATAATAAATAAATAAATAAACATTAATTAAAAGCTATGTCGCTAAATCGTACAGGATTTTTTGCACCAACCAGTTAAGCCTTCCAAGAAAGTGTTTGTGTAATTTTTCATAGATTCGCGCCATGACAACTATAGGGACCAATTAATTAGCTTATCCAATGGTAAACCTAAGGGTCACGTCGCACCAAACCGAAACGTTTCGCTGCGGTAATTCTTTAAAGTTTCTCTTTCATTTAATATATCGATTTAGATTTACTCTACAAAAAGGTGCATATTTTGGCATTTAAACTATTCCAGTGAATGTTGATTTTCTTGCTTAATAAATAAAGTTTAATTTAGAATAGCTTGTTTAAAATTACACTAGCTATTTGACCGAGCTTTGCTCGGTATTCGATAAAACACGAATAAAATGACATTTTCTAAAAATGATTCCTAGCTAGATCGATTTATCGCCTCCGAAACCCCCTATATACTAAATTTCATGAAAATCGTTGGAGCCGATTCCGAGATTCCAAGATATATATACAAGAATTGCTCGTTTAAAGATATAAGATAGCCTCGTTTCGTTTCGTTTCTGTGGGAACTAATATTCTATAATAAATACGTATTTAATAGTCACAATTATTTCAGTAATAGCTATTATATAAGCAGAAACGTGTAAATTATAACCATATGAGTAAAACGTTGAATTGATATACAATTTAAATGTGGAATGTTAAGGCGAATCTGAAAATGGTCGTATATCGCATTGCTTAGGAATTACAAAAGCTTATGGGAAAATAATATAAGTATGCAGCATAGCCAGCCTAAATATCTTAGCAAGGGCCGAATTGTCAACATGTTTCAGTCAGATTATAGTCAGTGTTATAGACCCACGAGTTTGACCCAATTACTGAAGAATGATACTTGTTGTACTTAAGTCATGTCATACTTAAATTTTTGACCCAATTGCTTGTATAGTATTTGGCTATAGATATCTGGACTTGAGAAAATTAGTTTAGTACTTATCTAACTTCTTACTCAACCTTAAGTAAGTGTTCTCTTTTGTTAATGTGAGGACAATGAATAGGAGAAGGAAAAAGAACACAGCACAGATTTGAGATTACTAAAGAGTTTGGTACTACGTGAGTAGCTTTCGGCCCTCAATACTAAATGAAACGTTAAAGGCGCCTTATATTTTTGAGTATATTTTACGGCCTTTCTTTGACAAAGATTCACCGAAGAATGCTATAACCTTTTTCACTCTTCAGCACCTCAGAAGTCTCGTATGTTCGTGACGATCCCGCGCTTCGACGAGGGGCGGCCGGTGACGTTGGGCGTGGCGGAGGACGACGGCAAGATCTCCCCCTACCCCGACTACTCCTGGCACGACAACCAGGGCTCCAACTGCGACGGCATGACATCCGTCTTCAGAGTCGCTGTGAGTTTAACGTAAATGAGAAATGTGTTAAATGATATAAGAGTACTTACACAAATTCTGCTATTTGAATCCAACTTTAATTGGGCTATGCAGTAAATATGAATAGTAAAACTATTCTAATTGTATGTTATAGTTTGGTGTAAAATTTGTAAATTTTAATTAAATTACTATTTGGTACAGGGAAAAGGTGGTAATGTGGCCCCTGCACATAATATATTGCCCCCCTTCAATATTTTAATGTTTTAACAAAGCTACCCAGTATAATTTTTGGTGCAACGGGATGCTCGCGGCATGCTACTAATTATTTAGCACCGTACAAATCCAACAGAGGCTGTCAAGTTCGATTGTTATTTGATCGAGTTCAAACTTGCGACCGGCGAAACTTATTGTGTGTGATTTTATTACGATAGTTGTAAAGAAACAACAAATAAGTATTTGGCTTTTGTGTTCAAACATCGGAATTCGGACACATCAAACTGCTCTCCTACGGAATTTAAAAGGTAAATATAAAATTAAACATTTAATAAATATTTTGGTACGTTTGTTTAAATATTAGCAATAATTGTAATCAAGAAAAGGATGGTACGGCCGTGCCACTTTTTTGCTCGACATGGCGGGGGCACTGCCGTGCCCCCAGATTTTGGCCCCTCACATTGGTCGTAATGTGGCCCCGGGATGCATTACATGTAAGAGTGTTACATGTCGTAGAAGACGTAACCACGATGGAGAAGGTGCTGATAGGAATGCCATTTGACGCCAGAGAGACACTACAATATACAGCAGTAGCTCTGAAACTGACATAGACGCCATGAACACTAATTATGACGACTCATATACAAATATATTATGGTTCCTGAAAACGCGGACGTGCCGTGTATGTTCTGCGACACAGTTTATTCCAATGACAGAGCTAGAGAGCCATGGGTACAGCAAAGACTTATAGAATTCTTTGGGGTACAGTATCAAATTTTTGACATAAGGGCTATGTAGCCTGTGGAGGCTCCGAAGGTGACTATTACATTTGTGATTTTTGCCGTTAAACTAAGTTTCACTTGTGCAATACATTTAATGTGACCCCCCAGGCGGTCACATTCCCATCGCTTGATCTCAAATCACCAAATGTGATTGATTAAGAATAATTAAACCTTTCGATTATCCTGCACGAGTTTTATTTGTTCCCTAATAAGACATGTTTAAGCAAATTAATAAGAAGTGCCATAATGTATTTTTAGGTGTCTGACTCCTATATTTTTTAAATAATGCTTGATAAACAAAGTGGGGGCCACATTACCACTTTCTCCTATAGTCTATACTAATAATTCGTTTAGGCGCCATTTTCAGACAAGCAACAAGCACATCAAACTATCTTCTTTTGAAACGAAAGTCTAAAAATATTATCCTTCCCTCCGCACCTTTTTCAACGTAGTTGGGTAAAAAACTCCATTTAATGACAGAAAACTATACAGTTAATTTGATAAACATATTAATATTTTAGTATTTGGTTAAAGTCAAATCTACGTTATCATATTCGATCCTGGTGTTATTCTAACGGCTTCATATTGTTCACAGATAGACAAATGCAATCGTCTCTGGGTGATGGACGCGGGCAAGATCGGGGACACGGCGCGGTGTCCACCGCAGCTGCTGGCTTTCGACTTGGACACCGACCGCCTCGTGTTCCGACACAAAATCGATAAAGCCCAGACACCTACGTCTCTGTTTATTACTCCCGTAAGTGTATATATTATAGACAGTAATACTGCTATTTAGTTTTTATAACACTTAAAACACTTATAAGATTGATGAAATGAAAATACGTAGGGTTCGACTTTTAAATCTCTTTCATGAGGCAAGAAGAAAACGTAACTAAACGCACGGGGCATGATATCGGTAGATCAGAGATCAAGCTTGGTCGTCGTCATGACACGTAATTGATAGCTGTTGTTTGTATGTTATTGATAGATATTGCACACATGCGCTAAATACTAAAGTGCATGTGTATAAAAAATCCAGTTGATTCTTATCAACTGGATTTTTCCGCGACTGTGGTAGGCCGTAGGACCTATTCGGTGGACGCCCCCTTCGTCCTACATTCGCTCGCAAACCGCTAGCATGAAACGGCCTAAAGCTGCGTTTCCACCAGAGATGTATTGCTAGGAATGTGTTTTTGAGAGCTAATCGAAGCTTCATTCACTTGAGCCTGCCATGACATCGCTCAGCGCGGCGATGCTATTGGATCTTAAAAACACATTCCTCGCAACACATCTTTGGTGGAAACGCAGCCTAAGGGAGCGATATCTTATGTATTCCATAATCCATAATATGATATTCCCAGGTGGTTGATGTGCGGGAATCTTGCGGTGACACATACGTGTACGTGGCCGACGTGACGGGCTACGGACTGCTGGTGGTGGACGTGATGCGGAACCGCTCCTGGCGCGTCACCCACCGCCTCTTCTACCCCTTCCCGTCGTACGGAACGTTCACTATTGATGGTAAGTTGAGTCGAAAGCGGGACCAAGCACGAATTCTTAGTGACAGAAAATTACACGGTTTTGAGTCAAAACTTATGACTAAACATTCTCATACTAAAATGTTTTATATGGAGTTCCGTGGCCATTAAGCATCACAGTTTCGAATCTATTTGCATACATATTCGCGATAGGCTAACATTTAGTCCTAACGAAAACTACCAGCAAGTCCTTTTCTGTAACTCTAACAAGAAAGTATACCTTTATCAAACATCTAGAAATAGCTATAATGATGTGAGGAGATCAAAAAAGCTTTCCGTTAGATAAAAGACAATGAGTTTCTAAAATACTAGAGTAGCAATGTCTTACAAAAGATTCTCAGAAATGCGTAACCACTTTTTTGTTCAAAAGACAATGTCAAGTCATATATTCGTTATGTCATTATGTATGTGAGATATGCCTGCAGGCATCTTCAAAGTGGCAACGCGTTGCTACCGTAAACTTCCAATCTAGTTACGTTAGTAACATAGAATATCATTGATAAAAGAGTCATGTTTGTATAGAGATATGTATACATACAGAGGCATGCAGCATCTTCAAATTAGTCACTAATTTTGAAGAGCCCGCTTATTGTAAATGTTATAAAGCAGATGTTATAACTAAACCATAACGAATCGTAAGTTATACAACTAGATGTGTTTAATAAGGAAATCCACCTCAATGCCGAGTGGACGATTCAAACTAACGACTTAATTATACTTAAACTATTTTAATCATTGTTCTATTTCTAGACAGCTTAGTAAATGATCAGTGATCTTCATTAATGACTCATCATTTTAGGACAATAATTACAGTTTCCCTTCGAATTAATTATAATTAGTCAATAATAGGATAGTCTATAATTATTATACCATTGACTTACATAGCTATTTTATTTTAGAACTTGGTTCTACGTTTTGCCATGTTAGATAGTTGTGTCTGCCTATAGCATGCACAATGCACATAGGTTATTGTAGAGAAATATGTCTACGTTCTAATCTCAACGAAAATATTTTGGCTCACAGGGGGGTGAGCCAAAATCTTTTCGTTTTCGCTTCGTTATAGAATCGCCGATGAAAATGTATGGAATTGACATAAGCGTTCGTTAATATTATGACGTTGACGTTCGACTCGTCTTATGTCAATTCCATACAATTTTGATAATATAACGAAGCAAAAACAAAAAAGTTTCGGCTAAATGGCCAGGCCCTTTAGCCAAGATTTTGAATCGCTTCTTTATAGAATATGCGATTAAAATGTATGGAATTAACATAAGCGCTCGTTAATTATGAAGTTGACGTTCGACTCAATCAATCAATCTCCAGGCGAGAGTTTCGACCTGATGGACGGCGTGATCGGCATGGCGCTATCTCCCTACAAGAAGGGCTACGAGCGCTACCTGTACTTCCACTCGCTCGCGTCCACCACCGAGAACGTGGTGCGGACCAGCGTCATCCGCAACGCCTCCTTCATAATGGACTCTAATGCTGATCCTAATTCCATTAACGTGAGTATTTTGAGCATGACTGTTAGACTAGGTAACTACTGTTAGTCAATCAGTCTGATTGAGACAGACGAAAGAATGATCGTGTAACCGTGTGATTGACGGACTGATAATTTTTTTATTATCTACTTTCCGGCCATCATTCTGTCATCAGTTTAAGGTTGATGGACTGAACTGATGCCAGACTGACCGTTTAAACATAGTTTAATAAGTCAGTCATTCATGCTATTGGTTTATCAGAGTTAAGGATAGTTATTATTGCACTTGTGTTATTCGCACACTTGATCTATAAAACCACTCGGCAACCTAGACCGAAACTGGTGTGGGAAGGAGTATTGTCAATAAAAAAATCACCATAATTGGTTTAACGGTAGCAAATTTTAAAATCAAACTGAAAGTTTATATAACGTTATTTCTACCTTAGATATGCACAAAACTTTTTATTCCGTGGAAATTACATTGTTTGCATCACATACTGGCATTCCAATAAATCATAGTGTATCTAACACCTTGAGTCCTAGACCTAGATAAATACATTACTCATTCACAGGTTTTCCCCGGCCGTCGGCCCATCCAATCCGCGGCGGAAGCGATGGACAGCAACGGCATCCTCTATTTCGGCATGATGGATCCACCGAGCATCTGGTGCTGGAACTCCCGCACCGAGTACACCCCTGATAACTTCCACCAGATCGCCGTAAACCAGGAGACTCTTCAGTTCGCGAGCGGCGTCAAAATCGTCACCAACTTGAAGAATCAGGAGGAGCTCTGGATTCTGACGTCGAGCTTCCAGCGAGTGATGACTGGTTCCATGAGCTCCGATAGAGTCAACTACAGGATACACGCTGAAAAGGTCTCCAATCTGGTGGATAAGTGCTTGAACCACCCAAAGCACCAGGGCCCGGACTACCATGCGGATCGAATATCCCCCATCATCACGAATCCTTTGGTGTTCAAGTATGGCGCTGCGTCGTATCTCTAGAGATACAGGCGTTGGCCGACCATTTACTGAACAACATCATGTGGTACGACTGGTCATATAGGAATAACGACCGCACTTAGAGAGATTTAATGTTTACTTAACTTTAATTTAATGAATGTTTGTCAGCAAATACGAATTTATGACAAAATCTTCATTAAATTAAATAATAATTGTTGAGTGTCAGTAAGTTCGGCCGTAAGTATTAATTATAAAACCTGTACAATAATGAGATTTAGTACAACTAGTATTAAGTTAGCTTAGACCATATCTATTTGTATTTTTATATCTTTAAAGTTTCTTACTTACATAATTATTAATAATGTTTTTCGTAACTTTAAATTTAATTAAATATTTATGAATAACAAATAGTTGTATTTCTTCAAATCGTTTTCAATAGGTATCTAAAGCAGCCACAGACCACATAATATTATTAACTAAGTATATGGAAAATAATAAAAACAATTATCTGTTCCAAATAACATAAAAATTGCTCCAGTAGTTCGTGAGATCCATTTAAATAATTTTCAGCTTTATAATATTATCTAGTATATATGTATTTTTGACAAACTCGAGTCTCAATCTAAAAGACTATGAAAAATATGAATACATCCATTCATACATACAAACTTCCATCTTTATAAAATTAAAGTAGGATAATAAATCTGTTAAGTGATAACTGATAACAATATCCACAATTCCTGCATGTTTAAAAAAAACTACATAATATCTCTACTAGACGAAAAAACTTTTGTCTCAACAATTTACAAATACAGTTTATTCCAAGACGTCATACTGGAAGGCCTGATCAGTTTCCATGAGCGCCCGCATGTAGATCACTAGACTTTGCAGCGCCATCGCTGACGACAGAGAGTTGCAAGTACCACCTTCGGATGACGCTACTTTCTTCACGCGGTATTGCTCCTAAAAATAATACTTTTCAAAATCAAAATCAAAATATTTATTTCTAAATAGGTTAACAAAGCTAACACTTTTAGAACGTCGCGTCTACATGAGGCCTACCATCGGTTCGAGAACTAACCCAGGGAGGAGAACCGGCGTAAGAAACTCACCTGGGGCCATCTTTTACTAAAAAGATGGAAAATTACATTACTAATTTACAAAAGCATGTAAAATGTGTTATATTTATATAGAAGCAGCTTACAGTCAGTCAGCTTATTTTTCCCAGGGTGTGCTATCATTGAGAAAATTTTACTGCTTTATGTTGGAAAAAGAAGCATCGATGGAAGATTGTTATGACAGAGTAATTTAAGTGATTAGTATGGATGACTTTATACTTAAGCTGCCTTCACAGCAAACTTATTAACAAAGTGTTCCAGTTACAGTGATACTAAAAAAGTGAATATGAATGGAAGAATACAGTTTGCAAATGTTCGATAATATGGAACAGGCAAGCAATGAAATAGGAAAGCTGATTTTCTGTCGGAACGTGGTTCACATCCGTCTAGTGATATAGTCTGCTGGATATAAGTAAAGACATACTTATGTAAATGCATGCAGACACGAGGTACCCGATAACATGGATTCAGGTTTATGGTTTAGTTGTCAAACCTACCTCTCTGTCTTTCGGTGGTGCAGCAGCAGTGGGACCAACAAAGCCAGTCAACTTGAGAAATGGCTGACGATCATCGGAGTAGCAGCCCTTGGGCTCCTGCCAGGATATTATCTTGTTCATCCACCTCGGCTTTATGAACTCGCCGTATCCTTGAGATGCGCATAATGCGACTGAAATAAATAAATAAGGTCAAAATATACTTTCTCAATTTGTATAAAAAAACCACGAAACTTCTTCTCATAGCACGGGTTTCTAAAAAGAATAGCTGAAAAAAGATAAATAAAATAAAGATAATATTAAGATAGACTACAAGTCAGTTTTCAAGAGTTATGATAACTTTGTAAAATGACAGAATTGAGTGTAACCCTGAATATTTTGAATGGCAAAGCACAAAATATTTACCGTAAATACTAAATTGAATAGCAATCACGCACAAAGCTGTAACAAAAGCTATACATACTCTGTTGCATGAACAGCGTCCTCGTGCCAGGAGGATGGTCCCATCTCTCCAACGATTTGGTTTCCTTGTATATTTGTATACATAGCTTGTATATCTTCGCGGATATGTCCACGTTTTCCATACAACCGAAGAGGCGCGCTAGGACCATTGCGCGGACTCTGCTGGTCTGTTGGTAGGCGAGACCGGAACCGTCAAATATCTGCGCCTTACATTCCGCCGTCAGCTCACAGGCTTCGTCACCCTGCATACTCTGAGTCTCCATGGCGGATATGAGCAACTGCATCATACAGACATCTGCATAGATAGGTTTCTTATCAGTATTTAATAATAGTTGCATAAATGATTGGCTGTAAGGTGACAAACACGAACTGACTTTAGTATGGCTGGATTATAGTAGTTCTACCTGTTAAATGGACGACGTTGAAACCACTAACAAAATTATTTTAAAATATAGATAGATGGTGGTTTATGTATGAGCTTCATAGTTTCAATGTGAGGTTTATATGGTGAAATCTCTATTAATAATAATAATAAATTAATTATTAAATACATTTAAAACTTCACCTGCAACTTTCCTGGTCGGCATTTTAGTCCTCGCTTCCTGGACGTACTGTTCGAAGTCAAAACGGTAAGGTTTCTGCGTGCCCATCGTGCCGAGAGTTAGCGGCTCCATTATCGTCGACAGTATCTCCAAGTTTTCAAATATTACTTTCGCAACTGATAACAAGGAAAGGGATAAAAATGTATAGAAAGGATCCAGAAAGCAGCAGTAGCAATCTAATAGGTTTCTAACGTATCCTGACTATAACGCTGTCTACAATTATTTACTAGTCTTAGGTTTCAACTTCAACCTTTTATTTCTACGCAGGGGAAAATCATTATATTGTGTCTCCCAGCACGGGTACCATGCACAGTGGACATATTGTAGTAACCTTAGGTAAGGTTAATGTACTGTATGTACGGTACCAGGGTTTGGTTAGTGATAACTTGCCTATAATAATAAAAAGTACCATCGAAGAAATTAATTCATAGGCAGTTGACAGACCTACGTCATTTGGCCCTATGTCCATTCAATGTAATTCGTATTTAAAAAACGTGAGTGGACGAATCGAACAAGTAACATTTCGCAACATACGGACAATACCTTATTATTTTCATAAAACTCGTAACTTATCTACTTCATAACCTAGATAATATATCTGGCTACACATATAGTCCACACGACGGGACGTTTTTTCATGTTACTTACCTTATTCTTTCACTCACGTCTTTTTTTATTATATCGGCTGCATTTGACGTAACAAAACCAAACTACGTAGGCCGCCACCTGCCTATGAATCAACTTCTCTGATAGTACCTTACCATATTCGTAGTCCTTACTGCGATAAACCATTTTGCTGAGGTCGGTGCTGTTTCTAATTCTATCCATACGTCTGGTGATGTTCTGTAAGTTTTCCTTGAGCTTCTCCGGCACCGATTTATCCAGTTCATTTATTGTGTATTCCAAAGTTCCTGTTAATTAATAAAACTGATCATTTACTATAATTTTGAAAGAAAAGATGTATACGTGGGAGAGTAATGCTTCGGCACGAATGGGCCGGCTCGACCGGAGAAATACTACGTCCTCACAGAAAACCGGCGTGAAACAGCGCTTGCGCTGTGTTTCGCCGAGTGAGTGAGTTTACCGGAGGCCCAATCCCCTACCCTATTCCCTTCCCTACCTTCCCCTATTCCTTTCCCTTCCCTAAATTCCCCTATTAGCCTATTCCCTCTTAAAAGGCGGCAACGCACCTGCAGCTCTTCTGATGCTGCGAGTGTCCATGGGCGACGGAAGTTGCTTTCCATCAGGTGACCCGTTTGCTCGTTTGCCCCCTTTTTCATAAAAAAAAAATACCCGATAAACATGAACTTAATATTTGTCTTAAGAAAAGGAATCTCATTGGCCTACAAAATATTTTTTTTTGTTACGTATAAAAATTCATAATACGTAGAGGTAACAAAATTGCGGTCATAGGTAGAGCAATTGCTCAAAAACTCTTGCAAGTGACGATTAAGGTCAAAGAGATACGTTTGTTAGAGCTGATGGCTGGATAAGCGGGGAGAGGTAATTTGATTATCTAAGCTCATCTAAACTCAGTGAGCATTATACGCTCCATGAATTTTGTATGTTTGTAAGATTCGTTTACACAACACGTACAGATCAAATGGAAAAATACTTGATGTTTGTACTTGTGGTTGAAATAACAATTTCAGTAATTTAATTCGGTCTCTCTGCGTTAGCTTATGATGGACCAAGCAAACATGTAACATGTCTAGGGGCATAATTGTCTGTGGTTGCCTATAGTCAACTTCGTTTATACTTACTATGCTTCGCGATCATGATGATATTCATCCATCAGACCTCAACGTGAAGAGAGCCTATCAGACCAAGTTACAACATCAAATGTAATTTCTAGTGTCAGAACGAATGGTATATGATATAGTTATTAATTGCTCTATCAGCTGTTGTGTAATATTTTACAGCAACAATAAGTACAATAGTTCGAGTCGTGAGCAAATCATTTGTTTGTAATGGATGGGCGTTGCTTTCTGCTATTATCTTAAAGCACAAAATATCTTTAAACTTTATCGATGCCCGAGCTAGGAGCACCTGCTCATTACAACTGACTTCTGATAAACAACTAAATAGGAAGTGCACTGTGCAGCCCAACATCAAACTTGTATTAGGTGCTAGGAAACCACAGACTTTCATTACTATAAGCTAATCATTGAGTAGTAAATTGTTATTACCTATAATCTCCATGGATATAAAAACAAAATTATATAACAGTACCCAACGACACTGTAAGAACCGTCGTAAGAACAATATTTTCAGTTCAAATTTCTCTACTTAGGACTGCTGGAAGAAATTACTTTTAGAAATTAGCAGTACTTGTGTCGTTTATCTTCTAATATTATGTAACTTTTAATTGTTTTTGTTTGCAATAAAGTGTAAAATAAAAAAATTAAAATAGCAACGGTTTCTAAAACATACCTCTAGCTAATCCCAAAGATATGTACCATTCAGGATCTTTTGAAGGCTTCTTTTCGTAGTATTCCAATAGTTTGTCAAGAGTAAGCGATATCCTATACACTTTTGGGACGTTGTAAATGAAATCCTGAGTATCAAAGTATGGATAGATTGCAGAAGTTCCAATCACCAGGCATAATAATACCACATATTTGTACATTTTAAACGTAACTAAGTAAAAAAGGTGCTAGAAAGTGTATTATCGTAGTTTTATGTATCGGCTATTCGGCTGCATTTGATTGGGCTGGTCTGAGCAATTAGCCTCAAAACGGGGCTATAAAATGATTTTGTATAATAATGCCTACGAAATTATATCAATATCTAGGGAAAATATTTACGGTTTACTTCTGATTTAAGTAGCTTCAACCTCGGTATTGATTTCAAACTGCATTCGTTAATTAATGAGGTAGTAAATGTCACCAATGTTAAATGTTTGCTATCCAATGCACTTCGTCTTGACTACAATTTATTGAAGAAGCAAACCAATATAAAGTAAAACAAATTAGCGGTTTAATAATTTACTATTACAATATAATAGTAACTTAAATAAAGCTTAATTCTGGTTACATTTAATAAGAAATACTTAGACATTTTAGTTAATAATAAATAATAATAATAGTAAATACTTGGGTGTCGTTTTATAAGGCTATTGGTTATTATACTAATTAGTATTATACTGTATTATATATTTTTGTACTTCTAAAACCCCATCCAAAGTAACAATTAAATTATTAACACATTTGTTGCTGAGGTTTTCTTTAACTTTTTGAGTTAATATTGTATTTTCATATTCTAACAATAGTTTTTCATGGTTTAGAGCTTTATACGACAGTTTGGCGTTTGATATTCTTTGCCATAATCTCGTCAAGCCACAATTGTTTGTAAAAATATTCTTTGTCAAAGTGTACTTAATTGGTTCTTCTAGTTCCTGTGTTAAATCTTCAGTCGGTAGTTCATTAGCAAAAGGTATCACTTTCTCCCTCAGTGTTTCATATTTCCGGGATAGTGCTGCTAGTTTTAATATCGCTTCACCTTTTTTGCGGGTGGATTTCAGCCAATCTATTGCAGCATTAGATTCACTGACTAGAAACTTAATCTGCTTATCATCTGACTTACGAACTTCACTTAAAATTACTTTTAGTCGTTTACACGCATCCCTATAATTGTTGATACGATCATGTAGCTCTGTCCGTTGTATAGATTCTATAGCTTGTAAGTCTGACCGGAGTTGTTTTATCATGCCATCGCTCTGTTGCAATTGTACTGCTTGAGCTGCTATAATGCCTGCCAGAACTTTATCTTTTTCTCTTAATTTCCGCACTTCTTTATTAATATCGGTAGTATTATTAACATACGACCTAAAAATACTTCTATATTCATTCCGCATGTCGAGGAACGCTTTCAAAAAATACTGATGCACGATCCCGCGTTTATTAGCATTTCTCTTACGTTTATCTTGTTCCGTCATTGAATGTATGCCTCTCTGAGTGCATTTTTGAGATTCAGCTTTATAGTTGGCATCATAAATCAGTATTTGGAGGTGTGCATCTGCTAATTTTTGGCTCATAGATATATTTTCATTAAAATGTTCTTCACGTCTAAATCGCTTGTTTAATATGTTTTTGTTCTCTTCAGCGACAGCTTCTAGAGCTTGAAAATAATAGTGTATCATGTTACCCATAGCAGAACAATGGAATTCAACTGCGTATTGCAACTGATCTTCAGCTATAGTTATCAACTTTGTCATGAACTGTACAAGTACAGTTCATGACAAAGTTGATGTTAAATAACCATCAAGATGGTCCTTTTTATTTAGCATTCTTTCAAATGATTGCCACATCGACTCGACCTCACGTCTCAAAACAGGCTCCTTTATTTTGGAAACTTTTTCCTTAAAGAATTCCGCCAGTTCATCTTTTATTCTAGCGTGTATTTCTATTTCACGATTGACCTCCTGAATTTTTGTTCGTATTAGTACTTTTTCTCTATTGCCGCCCTTAGCATTGCTAAGATTCATTGCCTGTTGCCTTATTTGTTTTAACGATAGCCCCATTTTAACAGAAACAAATAATATTTTAAATGTTAATAATCTCTATTTCGTGCAAAGTTAAATATATGATTTTATTGATCTTGACATAATAATGTCAGAAATAACTTCGTCTATCAGTAAAAGAGGTGGAACCAAGGATGGAACATTTTAATTCTGCTTTGGAAGTAAAGTTTGTGAAAATAGGTTTCACAAACTATGTTAACACAAAGACTTCTATTTAAACTCAGGTGTTAACAGTACAACAAACCTGTAAACAAATGATTATTATTATATTTATTGAAAGATAATAATTATAAAATACAATACAATAAAATAGTTATAAACAAATTACTTAATATATCTATAATTGTATTCTATTCAGTACTATTATAATATTCGTACAGTCCGCCCATCCTCAGAAGGGCATTGATTTTAGATATTCAGTCCCCACTTGCCAAAAATTCGTCTTGCCGCATCATTATTTTTATACGATGAAGCAATTATGTTTTAATGTTATAAAAGAAGATCAAAAAGGGATAAAATAAAGCCTTCCCATATATACGCTTTAGTTGTCGACATTAGAAAGGCTTTAGCGGAGTTTTCTGTGAAGAGCTCTTAACCGCTGCGTCCGGTGTACAGCAAATAACAGACAAACTTTAGAATTGTTATTGAGTTCACGTGCGCGTTTTTTTGCAAATTTAAAAATGGAATACGCTATTTATTTGATGTGTTGTTTTTTTTTAATGCGATGATGTACTAACTTTTTTTGTGTGTGAGAAATGGCTGTGTCCCATCACTGGTTTGTGCAGTGGTCGTCGCCTCCTATACTTCTAGCTGATATAAGCAGAGAGTACCAACACATTGACTCTAAATGGAACATCAACACATTTAACAATGGACACGAAAGTTTGCGAGATACGCGATATGAAACACAATATTTGAGTGAAAAATTCAGACAGACACATATTAATAAGGATTATAGAAGTAAACTTGAAAATGAAGGTAAGTTTATGTGAAATTACATATTTTTTACTTATTTAATATTTTTTTTTAATAAGAACGTACCTATACGAAGAAATTTACTTAACAAAATGCGTTAGTTAACTTCAACATTAAACATTACATAACAACTTCCAATAAAACTTTAACATTTTGAATTAAATAATATCGACCAACAGCATACTCGTATAAAATAACAATTTAAAAATAGAAGAAGCCTATTTAAATAAGCCGAA
Source organism: Aricia agestis (assembly GCF_905147365.1). Taxonomy (NCBI): domain Eukaryota; kingdom Metazoa; phylum Arthropoda; class Insecta; order Lepidoptera; family Lycaenidae; genus Aricia; species Aricia agestis. The sequence goes on from NC_056417.1 coordinate 8,829,403, forward strand.
TCTTGAACCATATCTAACTACTTTAAGGCCCTTGGCTTCGATTTTACTTTTTCCACCCGAACGATTGTTTGAAGTCATCAACACTTTCACGCATCTGCAGATGCTTAATTTTAAATCTGGTCTACACATTAAATAATTTACAAAAATAGATGTTGGCGTTATAACGAACCCCTTTTTCGAGACATTCAACTAAAAAGCGCCAAGTAGGCAGATCAGGCGTACTCAGGCAGATCTCTGAAAAACTCGGAAATAATAATTGGAAAAATCATAATCGTAGTCCATGTGAGTCAAGATGGAAAAAAATACAACGGTATAGATATCTAAGGCAATTTCAATATATTAGAGAGAACGAATAAAATGAATGCTACACAAAAAACTAGTATTTTTACGTAAAACAAAAAAAACAGAGACGAATACTATACTAGACGAATAATATACGTGGGAGAGCCATGCTTCGGCACGAATGGGCCGGCTCGACCGGAGAAATACCACGTTCTCACAGAAAACCGGCGTGAAATAGAGCTAGCGCTGTGTTTCGCCGAGTGAGTGAGTTTACCGGAGGCCCAATCCCCTACCCTATTCCCTTCCCTACCCTCCCCTATTCCCTTCCCATCCCTACCCTCCCCTATTACCCTATTCCCTCTTAAAAGGCCGGCAACGCACCTGCAGCTCTTCTGATGCTGCGAGTGTCCATGGGCGACGGAAGTTGCTTTCCATCAGGTGACCCGTTTGCTCGCTTGCCCCCTTATTTCATAAAAAAAAAGATTTTCAATTACTATCAAACCTGCCCAATTTAAGAACGTCCACAAGTTAATTTCTATTCTACAAGCGAAAAGAATTGCAAAAACTTTCCGTATTACGTACGGCAATAAAGTTTCTTGCAATATATAATCCAGTAGAGAAATATTATATGGCCAATTAATTATTGTAACCATTTAGTAGATAGTTTCCGCATATACTAGAGTTGTATAGTGTAGAGCAGGGTTTCCCAAAGTTTGGTCCGCGGTTCCGAGGGGTTTCGCAGACAGTCACCGGTTGAGATTTTCGTCGTTATAATTTCTAACTCATTATTTTTTTTATTTTTACAAATCATATAAAATATAATATGAAAGTGTGTTTGTCTGTTACCTTCACGCTTAAAACCGTTTCTCAGTCCAGTTTTTATCGCAACGGAGTTGCAGACTTCATCCTGCAGTATCCAATTATATAAATGTTTATGTCAATGAATACATAAAAAATCGGCCAGGTGCGAGTTAGACTCGCGCATGAAGGGTTCCGTACCACAATAGCGCAAAAATACGCTGAAAATTGTGTTTTTTGTATGGGAGCCCCCCTAAATTATTTCATTTATTTAAGTAAATATTATTATGAATTATTAAAGTACAAATAAAACTGAGTATTGTGTGAAAATGTCAAGTGCCTATGTATTATCGTTACTGATATCGAGCAAAAAATAGCAAAAAAATCACGTTTGTTGTATGGAAGCCACCCTTAAATATTTAATTTATTTTGTTTTTAGTATTTGTTGTTATAGCGGCAACAGATATACACAATCTGTCAAAATTTCAGAAGTCTAGCTATAGCGCTTCTTGAGTTACAGCCTTGAGACACACAGACGGACAGACGGACAGACATCGAAGTCTTAGTAATAGGGTCCCGTTTTTACGGGACGGGTACGGAACCCTAAAAACGCTTTAGTTATATTTTAAAAACCTATTTCGATGCTAAAATCCATTTTTGTCTCATTAATTGCGTAAATATCTAAGTTAAGTACTTATCTAAGAAAATTAAAATAAATAAATATGTTGTTTCTCGATCTCAAAAGTTTGGGAACTCGTGCAGTATAGGTGTATAGACTTGACTTTCACCGGCGCGGCGGTCAAGCACGTGCTGGTGTATACCGAGAATACAAATTTCCCATATTGATCGACGTCTTATGTGTATGGGATTTTAAGAAGGTTCCAAAACGTAGATCAAGTAAAACATTCAATTATAGGTACATAGTCTTATTAGGATGCGTTTCTACCGGCGCTGGGCTAAACTGTGTTGCGAGATATTTTATGTTTTTGAGACAGGATGATAGACCATGAAGCTAATACAAAGACTAATCGCTAAAACAGCAGCAATTCTGGAAAAACAGCCTTAGTTATGTAGAGCAAGGGCTCTAGCCTCTACATAACTAAGGTTGTTTGCCGAACCATAAACATGAAACATCCCATGTTAAAATCTTGTTTTACCTCTAATTCTCTACTACCTCCATTCTCAAACACCTTATAATGCGGGGTGGGCCATGCAAAACTTTAAGGCTTCTTACAGATAAACGGCACAAGACTTGCCGACGGCGCAGCGGTCGACGCGTAGCGTCGACAAGTGCCGTTCGTCTGTAAGAAGCCTGATTGTTCGGTCACACTGGTGACACACGTGTACCATAGCTACAAATAACCTACAATAGCAATCAATAGAGGCATATATTATTATCGCAACCCCCCAATAACGATGCCGTTTGATCGCCAATCTAACCAATATCACAGTATAGCAATATTAGTCCCTACAGTAACGAAACGCCTTTGCTGTCGCACGATGCCGCCACCGATGACAGGTACCGAGCAGATATGCCAGGGTTGCCACGAAACGGGAAATAAAATAAAAATAAAATATTGTGCTTGTAATGCAAATGTTATCATTTAATCTGTTTAATCAGCGTGTTCTATTTACATATTATGTCGTACTGCCAGATATTTACGTGAAACTTTATTTTTAGATGATTTTAGTTCTCTATTTAAAAAAAAAAATTAACCCACCAAGCCACCGGTGAGCGAGACACAATAGAATAACTATAGATTTCCAAGGATCCACGAATGAAGACGCATTCGAAATTTCGAATATATAATAAAATATCCAATAATTAATCACAAGAGAAGCACTTCAAAACTCTTATTACGTGCGCGGTAAGGGCGGTCCAAAGGACAAAATGTTACACTTGGTGTGTGTACATAGCTAGGTCGGTACTAATTAGTATGTAACAGGGTATTTGACAGATTTTTAATTTATTCTATATTGTTTCTCTCCTTGTTACACTTCTTACAACGTAAACAATAAAATTAAATTAAGAAATTTAAAAAAAAACCCCCGCCAAAAACTTTAAAAAGTAATGAAATAATATTTATTGACTTTGAGTTTAAATAATTCCTAAGAGTAAAGTAATATTTTAGTCCATAATTGTTATCATGATGTGTCGGAGGACCGCCAAGTAAACTACGACAACAGCGACTTGCATTTTGTGTCGCCATAATGGCATAATAGTCGCTAATTCTTTCGATTCGGGTCGCTGTGAACTGACCCTTAAACTGTAATGTTATGTGAAATCAAACATCTACATTAGCGGTCCCCCGACACACCTTGACAACAATTATGGAATAAAATATTACTTTACTCTTAGGAATTATTTAAACTTAAAGTCAATAAATGTTTTTTCATTACTTTTTAAAGTTGTTTTGGCGGGGGTTTTTTTAAATTTCTTGATTTAATTTAATTTTATGCTTTTTAAACTTGTGCAGAATAATTCATATCAACAGGAACAAGGACATATTTTATAGATGGTAGGTCATCTATAAAATATGTCCTCTTGGATGAGACCGTCAATATGAGCCCAAACATGAAACCTCCACATTGGGTTCATACCATTCATACGGAGCTCGGCTCCTATAGAATCCAGGTGATGCTGCAGCAGCAGCATGCAAATATTTTCAACGTCTTTATCAACGTTTATCAAAGTCTAACTTGTTATCGCAATTAAAATGAGCCCAAACACGAAACCTCTGCTCTAAGTTGGTGAGGAGTTGGGTATCCTATTGATTACCAGGTGACGCTGCAGCACCAGGTCAACTCTCCAATAATGTGTATATATTCATAAGTGTCACGAACCAGAATGCAAAATACCCATCAAACGACTGCATGTTGCTAATCGGCCTATCACGAACCAGATAAACCGTGATATTACAGCAATGAGCAGGCTGATGATGATGAACTATAGCTAAGAATACTCTCGATCATGTCAGCTTTCAAACAAAAAAAATCGGTCCACCCGTTTGGATGCTACGATGCCACAAACAGACAAACCGACAGACAGACACGTTAAACTTATAACACCCCTCTTTTTGGTCGGGGGTTAATAAAACAGAGATGCAAATAAATGCCGCCAAGGCCAACACAATAATATTAGTGTAAACTGTGAGCCGATATTTATGAAAATTTAAATCCTTTTTGTTTTTTGAATCAGATTTACATCCGTACACTGAACATTTATTATAATATCCTATTGTTTATAAGATAAGTTATCGTTTTACAACACAAAATTCGTAGACAACGCGCCAACGTCACCCCTGTGGGCGCAGGTACACAAACTCCGCGAGTTTGTGTACGCGGGCCCGCGCCGCCCGCTTCCCCGCGGGTACCCCTCCGTTGCTCTGCGCGAGTACATTCGTTTCACTACTGTAGGGATATGTCATATTGCTATACTGTGCCAATATTATGTTTTCCGTGCAAGTGCAAATCAAAAATTCAGACCCTGCGTCTTCCCCTTCGATTTTGCCCAGTAATCTTAAAGTTCTGCGCAGCCTATAGGCTTATTATATTATTTCTATTATAATAGCTTCACAGCTACAATTTACAAAGGCCGTTAGCCGCTACGATGGTTTTCGAATCTCGTTAGCTGTTTTTGTCGTTGATTTCCGTCGTTGACATCATTAGAAATTCACCTTCACTTATTTGTTACAGTCTTAATCATAATTTTATATTTCATTTGAAGGCTCCATTAATCTAAATAAATTATTATGAAAGCTTACATAAAGTTAAAATTAATCACAAAATCTTTAGTATAGGACACAACAAATAGTGATTAACAATTAGGTACTTTAGAATGAACTAAGCAGCTATCATACTAGCTTTTATCCAATTATAGTGAAAAAATATTTTTAGCAATGATAACACAATATTGAAAACATTGAGAGCCATTTCGATACCAAATTCTTCAGCAAATGTAGTGTTACCTACTTCGCACTTCTACAAGTCAGAAGCATTAAGGTTAGGTTGCACCAACTAACTTTAACTATAACAGCTGTAACTTTAACTTTAACTACAATGCAAAATGTCAAATGGACGCCATCAAGACGCCATATTTAACCATAACCATAGAGCTCGACAAGGTTTTAAATGCACGTGGCGAAAAAAGGAACTATCGCTGTCATTATACAAAAACGCCATTTTTGACAGTTCTCCTTTACCCACGCCCACGTTCATTTATAACATTGTTGGACCAGCTGTCATCTTTCAATTTCTCCGGTCAAAGTTAAGGTTAAAGTTAAAGTTAAATTTAGCCTTAACTATAACCATAACTTTAACTTTAACTACGCCTCTGGTGCAACTCAACCTAAATATATTATAACACAGCATTCGACACACGCTTCCAATTTAACCAACACGTTATATTAGTGTTAATGGCTTGTTAAAATACCTAGCCTAGTCTCTTTCATTTAATTCGAAGAACATGAGAAGTAACATGATGTTAAATCTACCAATAACTTCAGCAGTCGTTAATAAAATTGCCACTTAACATTATTGCCTTTTGCCGAGCCTCATCAATCATACTTCTAAGCTAGTTACTATAGTAGTTATCTACTATCTTGTAGTTCCATTTATTAATATTGCAAATGCGAAAGTACGTCTGCCTGTCTGTCTTTTAGCTCTTCGCGCTAAAACCCCTGGATATATTTTAAAGAAATTTGGTATAGAGATAGGGAGAGTTTTTAGGATGAATTTTATCTGGATTACTTTTAGGTTCTCGCGCGAATACAAAGTTTCGGCCCAAAGAAGATTTTTGGTTAGTAACATCTGTACTAATATTATTAATGCTGATATACGTCTGTCTGACTGTTCGTCTGTTACCTCTCCATGCCCAAATCGCAGAAGCGATTTTGTTGAAATTTATATTGGAGATACTTTGGGTCCCGGAAAATGATAGAGGATACTTTTTATTAATGAAATATGTACGGTTCACGCGCGATAAACGAATTTTGGCGCAACGAAGTTGAGGGCGTCACCTAGTCCATTATAAGTCGTTTATTTTAAGAAATAATATCAAATATAGGTACCTACTAGACCCTTACTCTATAGTCTATAGCAGGGGTCGCCAATTAGTTTCGACCGGGGTCCATATTAAGAAATGAAATGACCTTTGAGGTCCACGCATAAAAAAAAAAAAACAACGGTAATTATGGAATTTACAAACATTATCAATGAGAATAAAGTCAATTTTGTAGCTAATTATCTTTATGAAGTTTGGAGTGTAATATTGGTGCAAGCTATTGACATTAATCCTGGAAAAGTTCATCAGTAATTAGTCAAGGCCGAAATTCATTTTTAACGAAGTTCATCTTTCTCTACTACTATTAAATACTATTGGAAACAATCGAACACAAGTTTGCCATTATAAATATATTATATCATTTTTATAAAGCATATTGTATTAAGTATATTTCTTTCCCGTGGTGCTTCCCCCTCTTGTTCGGACATAATATAATTATCATTACAATTTGGCTTTCTCCCGCTTTGCTTGGGGAGGGAAATTGGATATCTCCTACTCCTCCTACCTTTCTTCTGATTAATTTCGTTGCGGGTCCCAAGACAGATTTAGCTTGTCCCTCGGGAATCACTGAGTTCATATCAAAGGGTTTTCGTGGTTGGTTGCCACTGTTGATCCTGGCGACACAGGAGTTGCAGTGGTGGGAATGTGTGGTGGGCCTTTTGCCCGTAAAAAAAAAGTTCAACTTCGAAAATGCTTGGTCCACACACAATGGGTTGGCGGCGGCGGTCCGGATGCGGACCGCGGTTCGCCATTTGGTGACATAATATACCTGCTCACACGTCATCAATATTGCCTTTCGATCATTACGTCACTTCATCTATGACTGCACTGTTGTGGAAAGTGGTCACTAGTCATGCTCTGCAAATGCTCAGCAACAATTAAAATTTTTATTCTGCATTGCTTCTGCATTTCCATAATCAATTTTCCCTCTGCGAAAATTAAACTCACAATTAAAAACTCATTAAAAAATAAAAATTAAACTAAATATGTAGTTTAAATTGCATAAGCATTCATTAAATAATATTATGATCACAAATGTTTAAGTGTATAATGAAAACAAATTAGTTATGAATTAAAAAATATTCCGTTTATTTCTATGCACGTAATATGTGATTATTTCCGTATTTATATTTTGATGTAATGAAATGGTATGTGGGTAAGGTTTCGAGTAATAGACACACTTAAATTTTATGTAAAATCTTTAGCAGTAAAAGTGTAATAATAGTATTTTAATAAGACAAAACCGACTTCAAAATTGTACGTAATTGATAATTCCCTATCTAAAAAATTACCTATCTCAAAAACTACTGAACCAATTTTGATGAAACTTGCAGCATTCCCTAAGTTGAACAATACCTAGTACAACAAAAGGAAAATAACTTAAATCGGACTTATAGTTCTGGAGAACACAAACATAAAAATATACATACACTTTTGAAATTTGGCACATTTGTTCAGAAGCTGATATAGACTAAGGTCTACTTGAGGAATCGAGACAGTAGCGGTCATTGACTCCCTGTAAAAAAACTTGTCATTTTCGTAGTCATTTTCAATTCAAACCGCGATTGACCGACCACTAGTGTCAGATGTTCCTAGTCTGGGTGATATCGTATACTCGTTTTGCATACTCGATTTGAACTGAATAATATGAAGCATAATATTATTAAAAAGTTGGAGATTATCATTCTAAAAGTAACTAAGAGGTTTTCCGATGAATCTGTAATAATCTGTGTCTTTATAAGAGGCCAATTTTATTCTTAAATATTCTAAATACAGTGCGAGCATTTTTCATGTAGCGCCTAGAAACTAAAAAGGTCAATGACCGCTATAACCGCCATGTTTCGCCGAGTACAGTTGTGTTATAGCATATACGAAAAATGGGCAGTTCCGAAAATATTACATGCATAATCATTAATCAATAATACATGTCGAATTGATAACATTCTTTTTTTCAAGTCGGTTGATTAATAAAATATTTATTATAGTGGTAGTAGTGGTATAGTGGTACAGAATGATGATTAGGCAAAGGATATATGAAGCAATGTAATATATTGACATGATTAACAGCCATAGTTATCTTATGAATTGTTCTAATATATATATCAATATCTAATTAAAGCCCTTATAGTTTTGTTACATTAATCTAAGTCTTTACTTCTGTAGGTGTAAGACAGCTTGTTAAAATATATAATAGCAAAATATGAGCAGGCAGCTAAAGTCTAGGTGCTAAAACACATGAAAATTAAAGCGCCTTGATAAATGTGACAGCAATCGCGTTTTGAACAAAATCAGGCGCTATTTAAACAAAAACAAAAACTTATGATATGTACTATCAGAGAAGTTGATTCCTATGCAAATCGGGGACCTAAGTAGTTTAGTTGCGTTACGTCAAACCCAGCTGACAAGTGACAGATCACAATTAACATTGAATTGACATATTCGACCAAATAACGTTGGTCTGTCAATTGCATAGGAATCAACTTCCTCGATGGTACTATACTTACAATACACATACTGAGATATTTTTATTGATTACTTAATAATTTTAATGAAGAGTTTCACAGCAAATGTATGAATCATAAGTTACAATCTATTTCATTAAATACACAGAGTAATCGAAATATCTCTATGTGCGGCCGTAATAGTATTTTTATCTTTTTTTTGGATGAATACTATCTTTTTTTCTCCAACATTACGATATTTTGTATGATATACCTACTATAGCAGAACGTGTACTGCTACTATATGAATATTACAATACCTGTTACATCGACTTACGTGATATTTTATTGGAGCGTATAATTTTCAGAGCGAGCTCGCCTGACCGGAGTGACTCTATGGATGACCATGTTAGGGTTAACCAACACCTGGCCAACGCTGGACACGCCGCCCTTCGCGACCCTGTACAGATGGAAGCAGATCGACTTCCACTTCCTCTCGGAAAACCACCGAAGGAATGCCATACAATCAGAGTAATTGTTTTTGTTTTTTAATAAGGGGGCAAACGGGTTACCTGATGGAAAGCAACTACCGTCATCCATGGATACTCGCAACATCAGAAGAGCTGCAGGTGCGTTGCCGGCCTTCTAAGACGGAATATGCTCTCTTCTTGAAGGTTTGCAGGTCATACTGGTTCAGAAATACTGCTGGTGACAGTTTGTTCTAGAGTTTTGCTCAATATTCATGAAATTTTTAAAAAGAGAGGCTTTTCCATGGCCTTCTGTATGCACAATTGTATTATAAGAGAATTTGTTTCTTTTACAGAGATAGGCCTACGTAATTTGGCCGTGTGATGGTCAAGTCAAACCCCATTAAAGTGACGTCATAACTATTAATCATGTTTTCTGTTGTAAATAGGGATTGTGTTAAATATCAAAATCGGTACAGTAGGTATAGTTTCAGACACAGCTATTTACAAAAAAGTCCTTCTAAAATATGTAGTGTAATTTCTTGAATAAATAATCATAGTTCTATTTTTTTTATGACAACTAGTTAAAAAGTACTTATCGTTTCAGAGCTTACATACCCGAGAACGTTCTGCCATTGGGTTTGGAGGTGTGGGGATCTAGAATATGGGTGACATTCCCAAGTTGGCGAAAGGGAGTCCCAGCTACTCTGGGCACGGTGTCACGATTGGAAGGCACCGAATCGCCCCTCGTCCAACCATATCCAGACTGGAAGTATCATAGAGCTTCCGGTAAGTACGAGCTTGTTTGTCTTAATCTAATTGGTCATCATAAATAAATCACTGTCAACCGAAGGCTAAGTTTGTATTTTTTGCTACATCCAGTGACTTCCGTATAACATACAACATTTGTAACAATTTACAATTATTATTGTATATTATGACGACAGACCCTAAATAAGCAAAACAGTTAACTGTTTTAGTGATTTTGAAATGACCCTGGAATAGGCATGATGACTATTGACGGTAATTGAAAGACACTTAAAAAATAGAAACATCGTTGAAAGAATGACTCTGATAGCTTAAAAATTCCCCAAGATATGACAATTCAAATATCTCATAAAAAAAACTTGCCCGAAACGCTCCATACAAAGTGCTACGAAAGTATGACGTCAGTCTTTCGTAGTTTGTACGCATCGGGAGACAACTTTGTTCGACAGGTATATTAAATATTGCGTTTATGAAAGTGGTTTCATAACAAAAGTTGCTTTTAATTGCATAAGTTATCGAATTGTATACAAATATTGAAAAATTTAATTGAAAAAAAAATCGACTTGAATATCCAACTTTGAAGGCGCATAACAAAAAAAAATACAAATGCTATCAAGCTGAAATTTTGGGAACACTTATTTTTTACCGTGATTTCTTTATTTTATTAACAAAATTTGCTAATCTTTGACCTTGTCATCATCCCTATTGTCCTCATAAGAACTCACTATAAACCACATAAACAAAAATCAGATCAGTTATTATCATTAATTAATGGTCTTGAAAAAATGTTTATTAGTTTTTCTTTCTATATTTATGCCATTGGTTATAATATAAATTCCAGGTAAAAGCGGCAACTGCACTGGGCTGACATCCGTCTTCCGAATAAATGTCGATCAATGTGGAAGACTCTGGGTTCTCGATTCTGGTCAGATCGACTCACAAAACGAACCGAAGCAGCTATGCCCACCTAGCATCGTTGTGTTCGATTTAGTCACCGACATGATCATAGCAAGATACATCATTCCCAAGAAGTATGTTCTACAGGACTCCCTATTCTCAAACATCGTCGTAGACTCAAGAGAAAGCGATTGCTCTGATCTTCACCTCTACATAACGGATACATGGCGATTCGGTCTCCTAGTATTTCGTGAAAGCGATGCCAGCTTCTGGAGATTCACACATCACTACTTCTATCCCGATCCATTTTCCTCCAACTACACCTTACATGGTCTAAATTTTCAATGGACGGATGGAATTTTTGGGCTCGCTCTGACTCCCACGTACTTCACCAACGAGAGACTTCTGTTCTTCCATTCCATGTCAGGTGACAGGGAGTTCTTCGTTAAAACATCTGTTTTACAAAACCCTTTGAGTGTGAATAGTAGTGCTGAAGAGTTTAAAAGTTTCGGCGAGACCAGAGGACCATTGGGGCAATCGTCTGCGTCAGCTATCGACAGGCGCGGTGTAATGTTTTACGGCATGGTAATAAGAGATACAGTTGGTTGCTGGGACACACGAAAACCTTACCTTAAAAGAAATTTGGGTGTCGTAGCTAAGAACGTGGAGACTTTAGTTTTTCCTAATGACATTAAAGTCGACCAAGAAACGAAACAAAATGTTTGGGTGATATCGAATAAGCTGCCAATATTTCAAGACGGTTCTTTGGATCCTGAAGACTACAACTATCGAATATTATATGCAGACACAACACAGGCAGTACGGGGTACTGTGTGTGACCCAACTGTTCCATCATCTCCACCTACTCAATGGAGTCATTCAAGATGGCGTCACTGATGTTACTGAATTACCACTATATGCGAACTTATGGAATTGAATTTCAAAAGTAATACTAAGCTAAGCTAGGCACTAAAATTTTCCAAGCTGCAAATTCAGAACAGCTCAACAATTTGATCCATACTCCAAGGTGGTGGTCCCACAAAGTGACCTTGAACAGACCATAATATGTACAAATTAGAAGGTTAAAGTAACTAGTCGCATTTTAGGAATGTTTTAAAATACGCTGTTTTTAATTAAAAGTTTTTCAACAATATACAGTGTGTAACAAAAATAAGTGATAATACTTTAGGGTGTGTACGTGTTCCTTGTAGAGAGTTTACTGTGAAAGTAGCAGCGCTGAAAGACGAAATTTTTTTTTCACTTTTGTATGGGCAAGGGCCCGAGCGTCACGAGTTTCCCCATACAAAAGTAAAAAAAAATTTTGGTCTTTCAGCGCTGCTACTTTCACAGTGAACTCTCTACAAGGAACACGTACACACCCTAAAGTATTATCACTTATTTTTGTTACACCTGTATATAGTGTTTCAACGTATAAGTTAAAGTGTTTCAACAATATATATAGATATACTGTATAAAAAACTGCTTTTCATTTGTATAGATTTACCAGAATAACAAACTATTAATGTAGATCGATGCGTAACTTGACAAATTACTAACCAACTGAGTAAATAGTAAAAATGAGTAATGTACGAAATGTAACCGCTAACCATATTCCATTACAGCTGGGTGGAACTAAGTATACGTAACATAGTATTTTATCATCAGTTTCATCAAAATGCACTTCTTAGCACGCAATGCTGGAATAAGCGGACGTCTCTAAAGCCTCGTTTGCTCTTACAAATATCTGAAAAAAACTTGGTTGAACAAGAAAATTGTCTGCTCAAGTTCCTTGTGAAAATAGAATTAATAAAACATAATATTTTTTTTCTTTCAAATATTTTAAATTAAGTATAAAATATATCAGTGAAGTGAAACAGCGTAAGTGGAGTGTGGCAGTGCAAAAAAATATACTATAAGGTCGTAACTCGTACGTCAGTGATAAGTTATGAAGGCGTGGTCAATAATTAACTATTCATTTATTTGCGTAATTAATTTTTAGTTTAAGTGAATGTAACTAGTAGTGCAAACGTCCCCTTTAGCTGTTGAACAGGTAAGTTTATAAATACTTTAGTATTAATGAGCAAAAGGATAGGAATAACTAATACTATAATTTTATAAGTACTTATCCTTTTAAGAAAACATAGTCTCAAACTTTTTTAAACATCCCTACTTTTATACTTATAATATTATAAGGAAAGGCGGGGCTATTCCGTCCGAAAAATAACACTAAAAAAAGAACACGTCTGTATTTTTTCTTAAATAATAGCTACGGAAAATTTGACAATTAAATCAAAGCAAGCCGTTATTTCTTATTCTATTCATCATATTAGGAATGTGCTAAACGATTGCAGTAGCTAAGAAAATAGCAAAATTTTAAAAGGAGTCGACTTTGGACAAGATAGCCCCGCGCGGGGTTATTTCGTCACGAGTTTATTAAAACGACATCTGTGGAGCAATTCCCGTTTTACTCAAAGCTAGACAATACTGATGATGCTGCCTATTTGAATTTGTATTTAGTTACGCAGACATACGGTTCATTTTCGAGAAAAATCATCCTAAACTTTTGGAGGGGCTATTCCGCCTCGCGCCCATACTAGATAGTGACGGACTCACTATATCGATACAAAAATCAATATTCTTTTTTTTTAGATATCGATAACTTTTTGTCTGGAATCAATTTGAATAAGAAAAGTTAAGGTAGAAAAATGTTTTTACGAAAGAAACAATGCATTCTAAACTTCCAAATATAATTCAATTTGATTCAAAAATTTTTTGACCGGTCTTATAAAAAGCACATTTAAGTAAGTAATAAACTTTATTAAGTAAGGAACAAAATGATAAAATTGTATCATACCCGTTATTAAATAAGAGCTGTAATTAATAAATAACAGTAGTGTAATTTTCAACATACTCAAAACACCCTTAAAATTTCTACAAGACAAAACAAGATGACTCTTAATTAATAAAATTACTACAATACAAAACAAGGTAAGTATAAAAATACAAAGAATCTTATTAATAACTATTGAGATCAATTTCTATCCCCACTACCTTTTACAATTCGAAAATTTCAATTTTACAGGGAAATATAAAATCTTCTCCCCTCACTTGCGGAGATGGAAGATATTCTTGAATGTCCTTGTATTCTATGATAGATATATCATTTTTGACCTCGTTAAAAACGTTATTTTGCTTATTCTTCGACTTGAATCCAAGCACAACAATTTTATCTTCATAGACTTCTTCTACACGACAAACATATTTATATGTTTTTTTTCCTTTTTTGGTATAAAATTTGGCTAAGAGAAATTGTCCCGTTTTTACATTGGAACCTTCATGACTAGCTCCAGTAAAGTCAGCATCAACATTAGCTGTAGATGGTTCATTAACATTTTCCTCATCAGATAGCTGATCAAGAATGTTTTTATAAAAACTCTCTGCATCATCATCAGACTCATCAACACACTCAAATGAACATGTGCTGTTGCTGTCGGTATCTGAATGCTTTTTTTTATCAACTTTAGACCTTATTTTGGTAACCGATTTTTTTTGTTTTTTCTTTTGCTTATTTTTTTCTGTTTTTTTATCACCTTTAGATCTTATCCTCTTTGAGCTATTGTGTTGTTTTTCATTTTCTTCTTTTTTCATACGTTCTATCACATCTTTATATGTTAAAACTTCTGCATTGCTATTTGTGATTCGCTTTTTTCGAGGCACGGGGGAATCACTCTTAGATATAGTTTGCAATAAAAGTTCTTCAAATGAAATATATTCATGACTTTTTTTCTGAGATGGAATAGTTTTAGCGTCTAAAATTTGTAATGTAGATGGGAGGTTAGTGTTTTTGAATCGTTTTGGTATTTCTAAAATTATTGGATTTTTTGTTAGTTCTGCCTTATTGTTCTTCGTTAGTTCTTCTGTTTTGCTTTTTTCATCGGTACATTTTATTCTTTGAATTTTATTTTCTGGTTGCACATTATTAGGATCTTCTGTTTTTGGTATAGTTTTTTTTTCTGGGTATGTTTTTTTTTCTCTTCGGCTTTCACTTTTGTTCAGTTCTTGCTCGTATATTGGTTCTCCCCTATTAATCTCTTGATTTTCTTTGTCTTCAGTTTTATTTTTTTGTATTTCGGTTGTTGTTGACATTTTAATATTTTTGCCGTTTCTTTTACTTGGATATGTTTTAATTTTTCTCCGGTTCTGTTTTAGTTCTTGTAGTTTGTTTATTGGTTCTTCTGTATTAATTTCTTTATTTTCAAATTCTTCAGTATTTTCTTTTTGTTTTTCGGTCGCCGTTGCTATAATGCATGAAACTTTAATAGGTTTTTCTTTATTTCTCTTACCTGCGTCTGGTTTTTCTGGAGTGTTGTGGTCAAGGGCATGTTGTTCGTGTTTTTCTATTTGATTTGGGCCTTCATTAATTATTTTTATTGTCAAACTCATTAAACTTGGTACTGGCTCTGATAGCCCAGTGTTGCCGAGCGACTGCAATAGATGTTCATCATGTTCCTGGTTTTGTGATCTCGAACTCGGTCCTGGTTTTGTCAGTTCAGCGTCGCAAGGCAATAGCACAGAGCCTTTTTCTGAATCGTCATTAATTATTATTTTGCGTTCCAAAGATATTGAACTTGGTCCTGGTAGTGTAAGCTCAGCTTCGCAAGGCGCAGGGCTCAAAACGTCGCGGTTCTCCCATTTTTTATATTTTACTGGATCGAATAATTCTTTAGGAATAGCGTCGCGGTCAAATGGATAAACTCCACTTTTTCTGAACCCATTAGCCAAAATGACGGGGTTCATCTCACTCCATATATTAGTGAGAATTCGTGCAAATTCATTTTTAGGTAACCGTGACCCAATATGACGCCTCTGCCATGTTATTAATTCAGCTTCCCATCTATCCTTTAAGGGTTTCATGGTGCTTAAATCCAGCGGCTGCAATACGTGAGAGGTATGTGGTGGAAGTTTAATTATTGTTATATCTTGAGAAGCCGCGTATTCTATCACACCCAAACTTACATGTGTTTTGTGTCCATCAAATATTAAGAGGACTGGTCTCTCTGTACCTATCGCGGGGACAAAAACATCTCTTATATACTTTTCAAATATAGGAGTCTCCATCCAGCCCTTTTCGCTTGCCGCGTAAGCGGTTTTAACTTGTTCATCTGAGTAAATCCATTGATTCCAGAGATACTTTCCCTGGAATATAATCAATGGAGGAATTTTGTCTCCACAAGCATTTGTAGATAAAAGAACGGTTGTGTTATTGCGTCCAGGTCCGCTGGTTGTTCTAGTGGCCTTAAAACCTTTTTTTCCTATAATCTTACCCTTAGTTGGGTCATTGCAAATGGATGTTTCGTCCAAATTGTAGATTTGTTTGGGTTTTTCCTTTAACTCTAATTCTTGTAGTACCCTCTCCAATAAATCTAAAAAACCATAAATAATGAAAGGGTCGCAAGCGTTTTTTCTTGCAATTTCTACATTTTGTGGTTTTTTTATAGAAAGTTCATTCCTCTTCTGAAAGGAGTGAAACCAATCTTTTCCTGGAATTTGGTTCTTAAAAGGTGTGACCAAGCCATTTTGGCGCACATATTCTGATATCAATACAGATGCTTCCTTTCTTGTTATTGGGAAGCCGTGTTTTTCCATTATGTGCAAGCAATGCGCCATTTTTTTTTCAAAGTCTGGAGTAAAAACTGTTGGGTGTCCAGCTCTTTTCATCACACAATGGTTTAATCTAAAAGAAATTGTAGTTCTCGGTATTCCGAATAATTGTGCCGCTTGGCTAAGCGTCATATTATTTTTTTTAACAGCGTCAACTGCTTCTTCTATTTGCCGTTCTGAATAACTTTTTTCTTTAATCCTCTTATAATGTCGGACCATCTGAAACAACAATTATAAACTATTAGTATATAACAAGCAATTATAAAAGAATGAGCATTTAAAGAAAATGATAAATTAATGATAAAATATAAAATATTAATGCGCTCTTAGCAGCCTAAATTGTAGATATTGTATGTGTTATTTCCTGTCATTATCTACCGGTGTACCATTTATTTCGGATTCGTACAGTAGTGTTTGCGTAACAGAGTAACAAACACACATTCATACATCCACATTCTATACAAACTTTTGTTACCTACTCGAGCAGCATTAAAAATAAAGTAGACAGTTTCAATAAATTAAAATCTCCGTACTAGACTTTACTTTAAATTAGTTATGATGTTTAGGCGTAAAAAACAGGTTCACACGTTTTTGATTAATTAATATGTGTACTCATAACAAAACACAAATATTTTATGTCAGTTGCTCAACCTATACTTATAACCTATACTTATGTCGATATGAAAGCCAATCATAGCACATCACTAACTTTTTGCAAATTCATACAAAATCGACGGGGCTACTTTATCGTAAAAATTGACAAAATAGCCCCGCCAAAATATTTTTTGAAGTTATGACATCGGACTCAATAAAACTGTTTATTTAAAGCGTAGGATAAAATAAATAGTCTAGAAATAATCTCCAACATTCAAAGTTATTACTTACCTTGGGCAAATTTCACAACAATCACTTTTAACACGTAAAACGGAATAAAATTTGCGGAGCGTCGTCTAGTTTGTGTCCAGTAAAAATGGCGACTGTAGAAGAATAGCTGTCATTCCAAAACCATGCATCCTACAGCGACATCTGTTAGCTTATCGCGTAGTTACTTAAATTTTATACCTGCTGAGAGATGTCGTGACTAGAAAACTATTAAACCATAGGCTACAAAGTCTTCAGACAAGATTGCCCCGCTGACAACATAGCCCCGCTCTTCCTTAAATACGAAAGTGTCTGTGTAAGTCTGTCTGTTACTTCTTCACGCCCAAACCGCTGAACCGATTTTGCTGAAATTTGGCATGGAGATACTTTGAGTCCCGGAAAAGGACAAAGGATACTTATGATCTAGAAAAATGTACGGTTCCCGCGTGATAAACGGTTTTTGGCTCCACGGAGTTGCGGGCGTCATCTAGTCATTAATATCGTTAATTATAAACATGTACATTCTTTTATTAATCACTAGCTGTTGCCCGCGACTTCGTCCGCGTGGACTTCAGTTTATAGCGCGCGATGTCAACAAAATTGGTGTCAAAAGCTTTTATAAAAAAAACTCTGGTACCCCTTAAATCAAAACAGCTGTGCAGTGTGCACATAATATTTCAATTTTTTTAATTAAACTTTATATTTTATGCCAAATTTTTAAGCTTATTTAGCCCCCCAATTACACAAATTTACCCATAAACTATTTATCATTGATAGGTTTAAGGTTACGTCACTGCATAGATTAAAAGTACTGATTTATTAAATAACGTAAAAAAGAAATAACAATCGAAGAAAACAAAATAAAAGATAATACCACCTCTTATAGAAAGACTTTTGGGCAAGCGTTAGCGCGATGTAAGAGACGCACGGCGCCATCTATTATGAATTTTGGAACTAACTTAATTTGAACAAATTTACGCATTTTCACCCCCTTACAACGCTTTTTTCCAGTAAAAAAGTAGCCTATGTCCTTTCTCAGGCTTTAGACTATCTGTATACAAAATTTCATTACAATCGGTTCGGTAGTTTTGGCGTGAAAGCGAGACAGACAGACAGACAGACAGACAGAGATACTTTCGCATTTATAATATTAGTATAGACTAGTATAGATTATACGACGATAGAATACCAGCTATAAGCTTATATTATAAGTCTTTAGTATCAGGATGTCCTAAATTTCATAACACGGCCAGTGCGGTCGCTCAGATTTGTTGTCCCCAAGTAAATTACCGCAGGCGAACTGGTTCCGAGGCTAATCAAGTATTCACTTAATATTTAAGCAATATGAGAACCTTAAGTATCTTTTAGTCCGTCCGCAGTTTCGAAGTAGAGCGCTTAAAAGCCGCTCGCGAAGTGTATATTTAAAAATTTTTGTTTTTCAGAATATAGCAATGCTCGCTATTTATTTAGTTGTGGCTATTTTACTGACGAGCAACACTAAATGCTATTGCACCAACAAAAATGCCATAGGCACTCTGTATCGATGGAAGCAAATAGATTTTGCGTACTCCAGTGAGCAAGAACGCCAAACTGCAATACAAAATGGGTATGTATTTATGTAATTTATGAGAGTTTAATATTTTTTCATTTCATTTTCATTCTTAATTTTGCCTTTATTGACAACTTTTGTGATTTTTTCTTTGTATTGTGATTATATTTTTAACTTTGTGGTTTTTCTTAATCGCATTTCATTTTTATTACCTGAAGAAAATATCCAAATAACGACTAATTATTATCGTTAGAATTGCATGATGCAGTTTAATGAAGATTGTGTGGTATGACTAGGATAATTATTGTATGGGTATGGTAGCATCATTGATTATAGTGCATTAAAAACATTCTGTCACAAGACTCACAACTCATACCATTGAGGAGTGATTGTTGTTTACTTAAATATGCAAAATAAGGAATTAAATATTTTATAATCTTGGGAAGTAGGTGTTTTAGATTTATTAATATTGATAATATTTAGAATGGCCAATCAAGGAAAATAAAGTTTGTAAATAAACAAGATTTTGTTTTTCTCTTGTAGTTTTACTCAGGGGAAGACTGGTTCTTGGTCACTGGCCTTGTGGATTACACAGATTTTTGTAAATTTTTAGTGAAAGCTTCTGAATTTTATATAATTTAGGGTAGATTTGAGGTAATTTACACTAAACTAAAAATGACATACTAACAGCTTCATTACAAATAATGACTATTACAGTGACTTCATCCAACCCAATGTCGTGCCCTTGGGGATTGAACGTTGGAAGAACCGCGTATTCGTAAGCACACCTCGCTGGAAGAAGGGCATACCCGCCACCCTGTCGGTACTACCCGTGCCGGCCGAACACGACTCCCCCCAACTAGTTCCATACCCTAACTGGGGATGGCAATCAGCAGGTATCATAATTTAAAAAAATCTTAAATGTTCCACCAATGAGTTTTTTATTTAAATTAAAAAGTGGCAACATCGTAGTGTTATCCCTTTTTTCTTAGACTTTTTTTTTTTTTTTTAACATAATAATAATGTACTTTATTCAGCTCGATAACATAAAAACCTTAATCTAGACAATTACAACATGCAAATTATTTTATTTTCAATGGTTTTTTTATATTATAATGTTAAGATTGCAACCGGCAGCTTAGCTAGGTTACAGTATAACCTGTGTTAAAGCCACCGGACCCTTTCCCAACTACTGATCGCATATCGCTGATTTTACATTTCAGACAATTAAAATTAGATTACAAATCAAATCAATGTTTAAAATTAATCAAGCTTGATACAATAAACAATACAAAATAAAGTATAAGAATTCCAATCAATTATATATCATAAATATTAATTATCAAATTATTACATTAAAATATACAATTAAATATTGGTGGTACAAATTTAATATTATATTATACCCAATATAATTGGTGTGTATTTATGTGCACATTGTGTTCGTGTGTACTTTGTGCGTGAGGTTGAGGAGTGTTATTAGAGTCAGAGTGTGAGTGAGCCTACAACGTTATAGTCAACAAATCTTCAGTATCTTCGTAAGTCAAACCTAGGAGCCAGTCATTGAGCGTATCTTTACAGTTTTTAGTGTTCAATTCATATATTGGTAAATATTTATTTATTTTGTTATATAAATAAGGAGCTAAAAAGTAGTTATATCTCATCGATTTTACAAAGTTATAGTTATTAATTTGACAGATTTTATCACTGCGGCGTTTGTTTATTTTTTTAAAAGCAGTTGCGGCATGCTGTGCTAGGATTGTGCTCATTATAAAATGTTGTCTTACTGTTAGCACCCTGCAACATTGGTATAATTCCGTCGTGGGAAAGGTATAATTTCTAAATGTGCCAACCTTCAGTATTGCTCTTTGCGCGCGTTCGAGCTTTAGAAGTTGAGATTTAGGTACTCCACCCCAAGAGGAGATGCAATAGGTTAGGGTGGATTGACAAAGAGCATGATAAACCCTCTTAAGGATATGTGGATTGGCTACGTGTCGGAGCGTTTTAAATATATAAATAAGTTTGCGAACTCTAGCTTGAAGGAGGTCTATGTGTGTTGAAAATGAGAGATTGCAATCGAGTATGATACCTAAATATTTAACACTCTGAACACGTGATAGCCGTGGACAATCACAGGGTTGGGAAAAAGTGCGACATGCATGTGCGATTAAAGTCATTGCAGGTGGGGGTTGAGAAGATGCCCGTAAGGAAAAAGTCATGTAGTGTGTTTTGTCAGCATTAAGAGTAAGAGAGTTTGCAGCCAGCCAAGTGGAGACTAAGTCAAATGCACTTTGTGCAGTTACAAAAGCTTCACCCCAGGAATCGCCCACAAACGTAAGTGCCGTATCGTCGGCAAACGCCGTTATTTTGGTATTATTGTAGGTCAATTGGCATAACTCATTTAGGTACACAAGAAACAGCGTGGGACCAAGTACACTTCCCTGGGGGACGCCGTAGGTAATTGGGAGCTCTTTGCTTTGGTGGTTATTGATTTTAACACATTGAGTTCGTCCTGTCAAATAGTCTCTCAAAATATTAAGAGAAAGCCCCCTAACACCCACCCTTTCGAGTTTTTTGAGAAGTAGGGGCAAAGAGACCGTGTCAAAGGCTTTTGCGAGGTCCAAAAAGATAGTTAAAACCTTTTTTTTGTTATCTAAGTGTTTGATAATGTGGTTGGTAAGGTTCAAAACAGCTTCAGACGTGGATTTTTTTCTTCGGAAACCGTATTGATTGGGGGATAAAAGGTTTTTTGCCTCTAGGAAATTAGTCAGCCAAAGACTGATTTGAAAGGGATGACACTACGATGTTGCCACTTTTTAATTTCTTCACTTTCTTGACAGTCGATATGTAATCGCAGGTATACGTATGCGATTACATATCGACCTACATTATTGTTGCCCAAAAGTTACATAACTTCTATTTTTGATTTCAGGCAACTGTTCCGGTTTCACGTCGATATTCCGCATGAGTATCGACGACTGCGGCGTGATGTGGGCGTTAGACTCGGGCCAGGTGGAAGGCTTCGAGTCGCCACGCCAGATCTGCCCACCGACGATATTCGCAATCGATTTGGCAACAGACACGGTCCTGGCGAAGTTACCTCTGCCGGACCGATTTGTGCTCCAAGACTCCCTCATCACGAACATCGTAACAGACTCGAGAGACCCTCAGTGCAAAGATCTACACATTTACATCGCAGACGTTCGAAGATACGGACTCATCGTGTTGAGGGTTTCCGACGCCTCCTTCTGGAGATTTAACCACTACACGTTCTATCCTGAGCCCCTGTTGTCCAATTACACTCTCCACGGCGTGAACTTCCAGTGGCCGGACGGAATCTTCGGCATGTCAGTGGATAAGAAGAACAATCTCCTTTACTACCACTCCATGTCTAGTGCGAACGAGTTCGTAGTCAGCACTTCGGTCATAAGAGATCCGTCTCGCGTGGACAACTCTATCGATGAATTCAAGCTTTTAGGAGAAAATCGTGGCGCAATAGGACAGGTCTCAGCCGCGGCTATCGACGCCAATGGCGTCATGTTTTTCAACCTAGTATCACAAGACAGTATTGCGTGTTGGAATACATTAACCGACTATAGAAGGCAGAATTTAGGAGTCGTCGCGAGAAATAACTTCACACTGGTATTCCCCAACGACCTTCGTGTAGATCACGAGTCTCCTCAAGTTATTTGGATCATATCCAACAGACTGCCCATGTACCAGTTCAATTTGCTGAATCCAAATGAATACAATTTTAGAATTATTTATTTACATCCAACGTTGGCAATTCAGAATACGGTGTGTGACCCACAATATTATTACTGAATGAATAATTTAGACATAGCTTAGATTTTTAAGTACTACAATTAAAGAAATGTAGTAAACCCACTAAATGCCAAATAAAAAAACTTCTTTTTCAATTCTTGCAATAACAACAATCAAAATAACATTTTTTTTGTAAATATTCATATTAAGATGATTATATTATGTAGAAACTTACTAGAAGAAAATGTTAAAAATTTAGGAAACATCTTAAATGCAGCGTCGCGTCGTGCTTCAATTATTATATTATGTTATCACAATTTTAACAATAATGAAACAAAATAAAAATACATGTACTTTATGTAATTTTGTACAAATTATTTATTCCATTTTTATCCAAAGCTGTAAGAATATAATATTTTCCATAATATTGTTTGTGTTTGATATTACACAAGAAAATGCCTAATATAATAAGTGGTATTTATTGTTCATCAGCTTTGGTATTAGATTTTGATTCTATACTTCCAACATCGTCGTCGTCTTTTAATTGACCATTTGAAATAGTTTCATCATTTTCAGATGATGATGGAGAATTTTCGGGTGCAGTTAATTTATTATTGTTTTTACATTCTGATGTAGAACTAGCATCATTCCCAATATTAACATTAATTTTATTTGAAAAATCACTGTTCATTCTGACAACGGATATTCTTGAGCGCCGGCCATTCTGTTTATCTAACGCATTTGTGCTTTCTTGAAGAAGTTTCCTTTGGGATGTATCTTTTAGGAATATTCCAGGATAGTCATGGATATAAGAAAACTTCCCTGCGGAAAGACTTGTAACAGACGGTGGAGATTCCACATCATTAGAGTATATTGCACTCTGATCAACATTTAGATCAGAAACATCTCTTTCCGAGTTATCGTTAATTTGTATTTGATGTAAACTATCATTATTTAGGCCCATTTTTAGGTAAATTCTTATTTTAAGTATCATAGTAACGAATTGATCGAGGACACGATCTGAATCTCTAGGTGTAACAACTTCGATATTGATACAGTCATCGTTTGGGTTTGTATCCACAATGTTATTGGAAGTCATGGGTAAGTTTTGGAATACATGCATTTCGTCATTGAACTCACTACTTCTGGCGCCGGAAGACCATGCTTCTTTGTAAAAAGAAGTTCCTCTCAAAGCTTGAGTCTTTTCCTGGCACCTGACCACAATCAAGCTGTTTTATGGCATATTTAAGAAGCTATTATACGGGGCAAAATAATCGACTAATTCGAATTGCTGCATCAAGCAAACCTAGTAAGTAGGTCCTCATAATAAATTAATATTTTGCAATAAAGATATAATGGCATTTGAAACTAGTCTATCATAATTAGCTAGACACCGGGCACCTAGACAACTTGCAATCGATAATTTCGACATCGCATTGCAAACGATATGTCATTCAACAAAAGGCTCATAATATTTTTATTTCTACCATCGCTGTCAAAATTATCCAATGCAACCTTTTTCTGTTTTCTTTTAAAAACTATTTCGTAGGGCTTACAAATCAGATAAGATGCTCTGCCTCAGCTCTTCTTTGCTCAACAAAGACTTGGTTCGTCGTCTTCGTATAGCAAGTTCTAGGCCCCGTTTATAACCTTCATCATCAGGTTTTGAAGCTGGCAATACCATTGCTATTGGCTTGTATGTTTCTGCTTGCAGTATCTGATATAACCTGTTAATTACATAAATATTAATGATTCAATACATAATCTGGCCATCTACCGTGACGTCTTTAGATACTACATAGACGTATCACGGTAAGGAACATGGTTTAAATTTGGGTAGGATGGGGATCTTCTTATATGTATATAAAATTCTCGTGTCACTGGCTGGCTTTACTGATTTTAACCTTTTATATGTATACTAGATGTCCCGCGCGGCTTCGCCCGCGTATATTAGGAATTTCACAGAAACCGTACATTTTCAAATAAAAATAGCTATAAGTACTCCTTCACGTGGTCTACTCTATATAAGTGCCAAATATTGCTCCAGTAGTTCGTGAGATAAACCCTTTCTAATATTTTCCCCGTTTTTACTACATTTTCCTGAGTTTTTTCGGTCGTATTAGTCTTAGCGTGATAATATAATATAATATAGCCTATAGCTTTACTCGATAAATGCGATATCTAACACTGAAATAAGTTTTTAAATCGGACCTGTAGTTCCTGAGATTAGCGCATTCAAGCAAACATACTCTTCAGGTTTATAATATTAAGTATAGATTTTTTTAAATTATCGCTTGACAAATTCGAGCCTCGATCTTAAAGTCTATGAAAAGGCTCATAATCATGGGACGATGCATGGTATAATTATGGTAGTGATGATGATGATGAATGTAATTTGCATAGTAGCATATGCTTTCCGTTCTTAAAACAACGCCGAAACTCCCAAACTTGTATCTATGAAGAATCAGGAGATCTCTCAGCACCTTCCGAACCACGGTATACCAGGTGTACTTCAGTGCAAAATCTTACTTGTTTGTAGCATATGCTTAGAATACTTCTCACGAAACCGAAGTCACCACATGTTTCCCCATAAAATTTGAGGAGTTCCCTCGATTACTTATGGATCCTTCATCAGATCACCACTTTTGTGAATATAATACCAAATTGGGATGATACCCTACATACCAAACGAAAAATTTTGAAAATCGGTTAACAAACGGCGGAGTAATCGTTGAACATAAGAAAACGAACATAACACCTCCCCCATTTTGAAAGTCGGTTAAAATTGTAGCCTATGTGTTATTCTGATGTATAAGCTATATTATTGTAAAGTTTCATTAAGATCTGTTCATTAGTTTTTGCGTGAAAGAGTAACAAACATCCATACATCCACACATCCATACATCCATACATCTATACATCCAAACAAACTTTTGCCTTTATAATATTAGTAGGATAATTTGACAGCAGCAGGTTGTAACCAGGAGGGAGTTTAGTCCGTAGGTTACTGGGTAACAGCACAGTAAAGTTGGACATATCCTTATGGGCCGGCCAATAAGGAATCCATGAGGATTCTCCCGCCCTCCCCGTGGACATACAAATTTTGATACTATTTTTACCTAATTCCTTCTTTAGGGGTGGAATTTTGAAAACTTAATTTTTAGCTGATGCCTAAATAAATAATATTTTAATCAGCACATGAATTGAATAACAAAATTTTTTTCAAATTAATCGTAGCACCATCTGTCAGGACAAACTAAAATTGAAATAGAATAATATTGAATGCGATGATAGCGCCGTCCGCCGGATCTAATGTAAAACATTCCAAAATCAACAACTCCTTATAAATAAGAAATTAATTGAAAAAACATTTTCCAGTAGACCAAACTGTAAATCTAAACCATTCTCGAATCTCCACGAACACACACAAAAAATTTCATCAAAATTGGTCCAGTCGTTTAGGAGGAGTTCAGTCACATACACACGCACACAAGAAATATATATATTAAGATTCAGTGGGTCCTTATTATATTGATATGTGCATTTGTTGAATAAATAATAGTAAATTATTACAACTCGAGACTGACGGCGATTGTTTGTGCGACGGGATAGCGATAGACGTTGCCATGGTGACATACTTATTTAGTCACTTCAATAAAATAATAGGGGCGAAATACTTTATATGGCAAAGAAACGTTTGCCGGGACAGCTAGTATATCTATATTATCAGGAATGATGTATGAAGGCGTCATAACTCATACGCAAGCAGCAGATGAAAAATAATAATATACTAATATCACCTAGCGCCTTCTTGTATAAAATAGCAACACACCAATGCACCAACTTCCACATATAAACCGACAGTGCAATCTTCGTTATCTTTGACAAGACGAACTTGACGCAGGGCGGTTTTCCCGAGCCGAGTAGAACACAAGTCGCCAGCCCGATGGACAAATTGACCAGCTCACATAGCAACCTTATCAGTGACAGCAACAGCCAAGGCAGGACTAACGCCGGCTTCTCTTCCTGAAAATAAATTTTGTGATAGATGTAATTTGTCTTGCTGAATGTTTGCTTATCGTATTGTAAGTTATTTTTATTTTTACATGCAAATCTACCTCCTAAGATACAAGATCTTAGGCCCATTGTGGGCCTGTACAAGCCCATACTAAACCTAGCCTTGTCACTTTTTAACTGTGTTAACGTTTAATGAAATAATTTTTCGCGAAGCTAGCAATGTTTTCATGCGTGAGTAAAATAGTCTGTATAGCTTTGGGCCTTTTAAAAAATATTCTACTCGTATGTTCGATGACCTTTCCTATCCAACGACAGAATAGATTAAGAAGCTTACAATGTGATTAATTAGTTAATAATCGGAAACATTGTTACCTTAACTATAATGAAGTTTCATTATAGTTTAGGTAACAATGTTTCCGAAAGAACTTTAAGGGTGGGTTGCACCAACTTACTTTAACTATAACTTGTAACTGTAACTAAGTATAACTTTAACTTTAACTACAATGCAAAATGTCAAATCTTTGGATAAAGTTAAAAATGGACGCCACAAGGAAAAGGACAAGGCTTTAAATGCACGAGGCGAAAAAGGGACTAACGCTGTCATCATACAAAAACGCAATTTTTGACAGTTCTCCTTTACCAGCAGCGCCCCCGCCCACGTTCTTATAAATCCTTGTCGGACCAGCAACGTCTTCTGTCAAATTCTGTGGTTAAAGTTAACTTAGCCTTAACTATAACCATAACTTTGATCATAACTTTAACTTTAACCACGTCTCTGGTGCAACCCAACCTAAAACAAACGAACCAGGAATATCGGATACAGTAGAACAATATACGCGGCTAGATAGACGTAGATGGAGACGCATTGCACCACCATCACGCCGGAGACCATCGCGCGCAGCACCCGCTGTAGACGCACGTCCAGCTCCGAGGGCAGACGCATCTGCCATATCTAGACATAATGTTATATCTATGGTTAGTGATGGACACCATAGAATAGCTAAGAGTAGGGATTAGCGATCAGAAAGATTGAATTAGACAGTATAATTATTATTTTATAATACACTAGAGGACGCCCGCAACTCCGCTGCGCTAAAATTTATTAATCGCGCCGGAACCGTTAATTTTTTCGGGATAAAAACTATCCTATGTCCTTTGCCGGGACTTAAGCGGTTTAAGCGTGAAGAGGTAACAGACAGACAGACAGACAGATAGACAGACAGACACACTTTCGCATTTATAATAATATTATAGTATAGTAATATATAGTATATAGTATAGTATGGGATTATGGATATCAAAAATTCAGCCAGGATAATCCTGGCTGAATTTTACCTGGATCGACTAACTAGTTACTAGCCCCTTTAAATTGCCTGCACCATGTAATAGCAGGAGGCAAACAATTTAAATGCTACATAATTGCAGCAGGCACCAAAATCGACTTTGTTTATTTATATTATGTAGTGATTTACTCTAATTATTAAATTAATTTTAGTTCACATAATAATATTATAATGTTTAATAATTTCCTTAGATTCGTTACAGTTTGAAATAAGGGAAGTATGTTGTCATGTTTTTGTTTAAAATTGTACTAAGTATGTATTTTCGTTTATAAGAGCCGCTATCCCCAACCCGCGGTTCGCCCGCCGGGACTTTATTTGTGGCCCGCGTGATATTAAACCATTTTGAAATTCACTCCCACTGGCAAAATACGTTATTTTGCCAGTGGGCAAATACGTTATTTTGCAAGCCTACGTGATAGTCGTTAAACTTCCACTTTTAAATCCTTAATTTTAAAGAATGTTATTTTTTAACCCTAAAAATTTTTTGTTGCGGCCCGCGACACTTAAGACCAAAACATGTTTATGGCCCCCACGAAAAAAAGGTTGAGGACCACTGGTCTAGAGTCTAAACTCTAGATTTGAGAATCTTTTTTTGCATGGGGAAATGCTTTACGCTACCCGGCGGATTGGGGACAACGGCCGGGGTATGTGGGACTCCCCGGATGGGATGTTCCCACTAAATTACCATGGCGATCCACTCCCAAATTTAAATTGAAAATATTGTTTAGAACCTATGCAGAGTTTGTAATACCTGTTTTAGATTCGACTTGACTTTGAACGCTACACTCGCGTCTAAAATCGTCCGCAAGATTCCAAGGACCGCCCAAAAACACACCTCACTCTGTACGTTGAAGCCCGCGTATATTAGTAAGTTCACCATATTCGTATAATTTATCTTTTATTTTATTTACATGTTTTTATTTTTTATCTTTAAACAGAAGTCAGAAGCCGACTACATTCTGACATTAATAGTTATGTTGTCATTTTTCGACATTTTTGTTTCTTTTATATTTTATTTTTTCACGTTATGAGCAACGTGATTATTCCATAGCACATAATATTGATACTGCCTATTTAATTTGCGTATGGTTTGTGCCCAATTTAGAGATCTTTGTTTGTGGCAGTGGGTCAAAGATCTCTATTGGTTCTATACGAACCTAATTTGAAACAGCTCGAGGATTTCTGGCCCATATGACATTTCAATGATTATTATTATCATGCCCAAATAGTGCCCAAAACAATGATACGGCGCATTACTTTATTGGCATCGGATGATTTTATCCACCACATTGGATATTTCCCATCAATCATCATAGACTAGGCTTACGTGATGAGGACTACGTACCCCTATAACGTGCCCCGATTGACTCAAAGTACGTCTGTTTTCATAATATAAGCTTTTCATCTGCTAGTTTTTATTATTCGTAGCTTTTCATTATATAATCTGCCGTTGACAAGTGCCGTTAATCTTTTAAGAAGATTTACTCGTATTCTTCATAAGCATCTATGTTTGTTTGTTACCTCATCAAGTTAAGATTTTATTGTATGGACATACTTTGAGTCATCATATTTTCATCCCAATAAAATAGATAATTTCTTCTTGTGTGTTATTCTCTAAATAAGTTATAAGCTAAACTAATATAGGAGCAAGAGCTGGAGCAAAGGAACTTGCCCCTAAACATAATGTAGAATATCGCTAACCAGAAGGAGTTAATTTATATTATACCCAAACAATATAATGATCCTCAACTACTATGCAACTCTTTTTCGACTCATTAACATAGCCGCGAACGCACTGAAGTTTACTGAGATAATCATTAAACTTCAGTGCGTTCGCGGCTTTATAGTAATTTGTATGTAGAGCGGTACTCGGTAGAGCACGCGGCGTCACAACAGATGATCTCCGGCGCTCGGGCAAAGCGCGCGTTTGTTTCTTTATAGTGGTGGCGTCATTGTAAAACTGTTCTAAAGTTTGTGCAAAAGTGTGTACGAAGTTTTTTTTCTTTGGACGTAAAGGTAAGAATTTTTTTCTTTTTTTTTAACCCTTCTCGTGATACGTAAACAAAATTTGGCTAATCGTAAATCGTAACCTTGGTTTATATCTGAATGCATAATATAGGTTGCGTCCTTACTCCTTACCTTGGGAAGTGTGACTCGCTGGTTATTTTCGCTTTTCATATAGCGTCACCCCTTTTATCACTTGTGAAAATAATATCTACTCTACAATATTAAAAACTGGTTATGTTACTGAATACATGTTCTATCATACTCTACCTATCTACATGAATATTTTTTTTTCTTGTATACTAATTACTAACAGATACGTATGAAATAGCACGAATTTTTCAATGTCATGGATTTGAATTTTATATTATTTGAATACTGCTAAAACTTCTTTTGGCTAATGATTATATTTAAAAAAATAATAATCTTGTTACACTTAAATTTTAATAAAGGCACCGATCTCCCTTACCTACGACTAACTTTCTCAGAGGTTTCACAGCTTACTCCTAAGGGCCCCTAATGTTAATAGTAATTATTAGGGGTGTTTTGTTATTTATTTGGTGATTTCATCTAATTAACATAATATTAAACACTAATTGTCAAGTTCTGCTTTTCCTGTAGCATTACATAGCATAGCAATAAAAGTATAAATAAAATGAAATGTTAATAATGTAAATATATCATAGTGACGAAGACGACAACAAAACTAATAATTTAGTACAACCTGATTAACTTGTTATCGACATAATTTTATTTTACATGCTGTAGCTTCCAAATACCAGTTACCTCTTCACGCTTAAGTCGCTGAACCGATTTTTATGAAATTTGGTTTGGAGATACTTTAAGACATAGGACAATTTAAGACAATTTAGGGTGCGATACACGTATTTTTTAATATTTTTTTATGAAATAAGGGGGCAAACGAGCAAACGGGTCACCTGATGGAAAGCAACTTCCGTCGCCCATGGACACTCGCAGCATCAGAAGAGCTGCAGGTGCGTTGCCGGCCTTTTAAGAGGGAATAGGGTAATAGGGGAGGGTAGGGATGATGGGTTTCCCCTGCGCAAAAAAAAGGGGAATAGGGTAAGGGATTGGGCCTCCGGTAAACTCACTCACTCGGCGAAACATGGTATTTCTCCGGTCGAGCCGGCCCATTCATGCCGAAGCATGACTCTCCCACGTATAAATATATTTCAACGTCAAAAAAGTTACGGGCAACGTCTACTTCTGAATGAAATCCTATCAGAGAAATTAGTTCATAGGAAGATGTTGAAGCTACGTAAGTGATCGTTCTGTTTACAAAGTTATGTTGTATTTTAATTTATAAAAAAACTAACTATTAAACCGGTAGCAGTGATACCATGTGTTTAAACAGAAATATTTACTCTGTGGGCAGTGGGAACGTCGGTGTGGGAGAAACAGCCCACGCTGATAGTCCATTATATATTATCATTCAATTGAACAAAATTCAAGATTTTATCAAAACATCTGACGCTAAAAGATGTTGTTGCTTCACTTTAATATCTTACTTACATCGAATAATTTAAACGATAATGATTTTCTTTTGTCGCTTTTGTTTTGTCTCTACATCTTATCTTATTATATCTTTAAACGAACAATTCTTGTATATATAATTATTAAGTATATATATATATATATTATGGAATTATATATATTACGGAAAATTCCGAAATTCCAATTATGGAATCTCGGAATCGGCTCCAACGATTTTCATGAAATTTTGTATATAATGTATAGGGGGTTTCGGGGGCGATAAATCGATCTAGCTAGGAATCATTTTTAGAAAAATATGTCATTTTATTCGTATTTTATCGAATACCGAGCAAAGCTCGGTCAAATAGCTAGTAATATATTATCATTAAACTCTTTCAAATGTTTATCTAAATCTTAAAATAAACATATTTAATAGTACTTTATAGTACTCACTATTATATCAAGTAATTTCAGTGTAAAATTATTGCTTACTGTAAATTTTAATATATTTTATTAGGAGAAGCCCTAACCATCGCAATTCCATTGCAGAATAACATTAACTTAATCGTAGATTTCCAGTACCCTGCACGGTCTGCCAATAAAAAAAATACATCTCCGTTATTATTCTTAGCGTTAAGATCTTAAAAGAACTGTTAGTTCCGTTAATCTCATACGAAAAAGCTATGTGGTGTCAACGCAGCCTTATGTGGACGTGTGGGATTCTAGGCGTGTGAACACGTCTTCCTAGTGTCCAAATATGGCCGCGGTACCTGCCAGTGCCGATGGATAAACAATCCGTGCTTTCCAATCCCATACGTGATTGCATGCTAGAGGTTTCACTAGTGGTAGCAGTGCACGTGGATGAAATTGAATACCACGGGCTCACAGAAAACCGGCGTGAAACAGCGCTTGCGCTGTATTTCGCCGAGTGAGTGAGTTTACCGGAGGCCCAATCCCCTACCCCTTTCCCTTCCTTACCCTCCCATATTTTCTTCCCTACCCTCCCCTATTCCCTTCCCTACCCTCCCCTGTTACCCTATTCCCTCTTAAAAGGCCGGCAACGCACCTGCAGCTCTTCTGATGCTGCGAGTGTCCATGGGTGACGGAATTTGCTTTCCATCAGGTGACACGTTTGCTCCTTTGCCCCCTTTATTTAAAAAAAAAAAACTACAATATACAGGGTGTAACAAAAATAAGTGATAATACTTTAGGGTGTGTACGTGTTCCTCGTAGAGAGTTTACTGTGAAAGTAGCAGCGCTGAAAGACCAAATATTTTTTTCACTTTTGTATGGGGAAACTCGTGACGCTCGGGCCCTTGCCCATACAAAAGTGAAAAAAATTTTTCGTCTGTCAGAGCTGCTACTTTCACAGTGAACTCTCTACAAGGAACACGTACACACCCTAAAGTATTATCACTTATTTTTGTTACACCCTGTATATTATTACTTGTTTTCTGCTACTTTGTTAGTGCATAAATTCGTTAATCGCGTGGAAATCGATAATTTTCATCTTTCTGTAATATATATGCTTTCTCCATAACCAGTAGAATCAGTTTAGGTAACAAACAAACAGAACCAGTCAGACATATTACAATTATTATCTATTTGCTACTTATTAGCTCTAGGGTTAATTAACTAATATAAACACTTGTTTAAAAAACCAGAAAACGTTGACTTAAATATATAAATATTATTAAAGGTAGTGTTTTCCTCCTATTTGCTTAGTTATTAAATAAAAGTTGTGTATATGAACGAATGTTAAAATTTTGCGCTACGTTAAAGAAATATCAAGGTTACTAAATCGTACAAACTTTTAAAACTAGACAGCTAATTTATTACCTGTATAATAAAACGACGCTTACAACATACCTAAATAGCGTAATGTCGACTAAATTTAGCTGAACGTGCGAAAAAAAACAAGTTTTATGAAATAAACTCTACCTTTAAGTTGAGACTAATATTGTTGGCTATGCAAAATATTATGTATGTTTCTTTTTAATGTTTAGCTAGTAATCAGTAATTAGTCCTTAAATAAATAAATAAAATATAAACTAGATGACGCCTGGAACTCCGCTGCGCCAAAACGTGTTTATCGCGCGGGAACCGTACATTTTTCCGGGATAAAAAGTATCCTATTTACTTTCCCGGGGCTCAAAGTATCTTCATGCCAAACAGCAACATCGGTTCAGTGGTTTGGGCGTGAAGAGGTAACAGATAGACAGACACACAACATTAAGTTTGGAAGTATGGATATGGATATGGAAATAATATGGATAGTAGGATAGGATATATGTACACAGAAAAAGCATTTTGTATAACAAGTTGCTGACTCTACACAAATAACTTAAAAGTAGACTGTGAACTAATAAAACTCTACGCTGATAAGAAAATCAAACAGCACTAAAATAAAAATTATCACCAATTACGAAAGTGACCTAAAAAGAGAACGGTTAGCGCGCGTTTACTCTTTCATTAGATAACGCTGTTTTTAAATAATGGTTTATTTGATACTGGTTATTAACCTCTACTAAGACTACTGCTGGTTAAGTAACCTCTACCAATAAGTATTTATTAATCTTATTACTACTGGCTAGCTTTTTAGTTAGTAGTTACTAGTAGGTAAAAACTGTAAAAGAAAATACTTACTGCCGCTCTCAGAGACGAATTTACATAACTCTAATTAAATGATGATTTTGACACTTGACAGACAACATATTATGGGGATTATCGCCAAATTATTATATTTTTTCTCAATAACTCGATAAATATCCCTGATAAATATACGTTTTAAAAATCCGCTAGGTCGATTGAGGAATGATAGAATTTCATACAATGTATTAAAATATTAACTTAGTTCAATGCACGGTCATGGCAACAAATGAAAAATTTGTGGAAATTAGATGCATCTTTGTGATTTTTTCTATCGAGAAAATTTTAAGGTATCGCGTTTTTGCTCAGATCGAATTCTCGGAATTTTAGTAGTATCTAATTTTAGAAAATGAAACAATTCGGGGCTTATTTTCA
Organism: Aricia agestis; assembly: GCF_905147365.1. NCBI lineage: Eukaryota > Metazoa > Arthropoda > Insecta > Lepidoptera > Lycaenidae > Aricia > Aricia agestis. The sequence goes on from NC_056417.1 coordinate 8,863,836, forward strand.
AATATAAAAATGAATTATACAATCGACAGGGTTAGGGTTAGTTAAATCGAAATTAGGGTTAGTCGCCCCTTAATTACTGTAGTGAAGTACCGTACATTTAATAATAATTACAGTAAGCTTCTCCTCTGAGTGCAGCAGCAAGTGTGAACTAATTCGCTGAACTAATTTAATAAAACGACTGCTTTTGAATCAGCTGTGTTGAACGTTTTGAGCGACTTAAATATTTAATTAAAAAGCTAGACGTGTGATTGAACGCCGTTGTTCAGTCAAATGACTAGCTGTTTGATTGAACGGCTATTTTAACCAGTCGACTGCGACATATAAGTAAATAAGGGTCAGTCTGTTCATACGGAACGATTGAGACGAAACGAAGCGCAACTTGACGATGCATAAAACATGCGAATAATTATTATCGTAGAGACATTTTTGTCTAAATTAATGAAACCATTTAATTTAATTTTTCCTGCCTTATCCATTTCGTTTATAAGCTTCGCGTACAAAAGTTAAAGAAGATATTAATTTTATTTATTGCTTACTACAACTTAATAAAACCATTAGCGTTGAACGAATTAGTTACTCTTGATTTCAAACAATGACATCATCGAAGAGTTCAATGAAATGAGATTGAGTCACTAGAACTTTATTCCAAGAATCATCATAAACCTTCGGTTATTTTTGTTTAAGGTTTACTCAATACTTGAGTATTACTCAGCTTTGTGGTAGTGTGGTATTAAAACATAATGTCGCACTTACATGACGTCACATCAAAACACTGAATAATAATGAAGACGTGAGTGGATAAAGACCGTAACTTACAATTTGAAAACTGTGTTTCTTTTTACCGACTTCCAAAAAGGAGGAGGTAATACGTTCGGCTGTATGTATCTTTTTTTTTTTATTTGTATGCTCAACGATAACTCAGCCGTTTGGGATCTGATTTTCAAAATTATTTTTGTGTTGTATAGGGTTTAACTCGAATTTGGTACCATGTTCACAAAAGTGGTGATCTGATGATGGAATCCTGGAGGAATCAAGGGGACTCCTTGAAACTTGTATGGAAACATATACTTAGTGATTTTTTTTTTCTGAAGCATTCGAGGTAAATGCTACCAAAAAGTAAGATTTCGCACCAGGTTATACCCTGGATCCGAAGGTACCCAACAGAACTTTTGAATCCTTATAGATACAGGTTCGGGGATTTCGGCGTTGTTTAAACAACTGAAAGCATAAGCCAACACATCAATTTAATTGATCATCATTATCACAATCATAATTATGCCATGGGTCATCACATTATGACCCAATTATTGATGCTTTTCGTGATATTTTGCATCGAAGCAGATGTTTTTGATGATTATTTCGCTGTTTGTGGACCGATTTTAAAAACGTTCACGTACAGAAATAGTTGAGATTTAGATGAATTCTGAAAAAGGCACTATTATAGAGTAAGAGTTATTTAATACTTTTTAGTTCATATTATTATTGTTTTTACCTTGGAAGTCGGTTTTAATTTTTTGTTAAAAATAATAATTGCATAAATGGAGGATTTAGAACCGGGAAAATTATTTGACGTAAAAATATGGATTTATACATAGAATCCATATTTTTACGTCAAATAATTTTCCCGGTTAGATATATTAGGTAGTACAAGATTAGTTCAAATTATAAGTACAAAATAAATAATTGTTCTTATGTTGTAAAACATTTGTTACCGGCTTCATCCACTGTTGTTTTTACTATATTGCGCTGAGGTCACATAATATTATATTGTAGACAGTGCCTTTAGAAGTTTAGACTTTTAAATTTTTTATATCACTCACATATTGCGCTGATATTACTTAGATACTATGTAATTATGCATTTTTAAATTAAGGCGACGCCTTAATAATTTGGCTGTAGCGATATCGATTCTTCTCAGCAATGACTAAAGCTAAGAAATTAAAGATCATTGTCAGTATTCATCATGTCTTTGTCTGAACTACCCATAGCATAACACGATTGGTCAGCTTTTATAACACAGAATAATCAATCAAAAAGACCTCTGTTAAAAAAGGGATTCCTATTTTGCCAACAGAGGAGAGTGATTAAAGCTTCCAAAATTTGTACATAAATTGGTTCAAGCATACACTTTAATTTGCCCATAGCATAAATGAAATGTATTTATGTTTTTAAATTACGCAACAAAAGCCATTTTGTCGCTTACGCCCTTTCCATTTTTTGCTGTTCCATTGCTTGTTTTGCCAAAAATATACCTACCAATAATAATTGTAGGTACCTACTCATAATATAGAAATATTATATTAAGGGCCTGTTTCACCGCTTCCTGATAAGGCTATCCACCACTTAATTTGACAGATGGAGTATGGAAAATCTGTCAAATAACCCTATCGGGCACCTTATCAGGAAGCGGTGAAACAGGCCATAAGAGTATAATTATTATTAACTAATTGGTATATTTTTGGCAAGTTACAAACAATAACGCAATACCGCGTTCTATGTAAAAAATATCATAAAAGTCAATTTAACCATGTTATTAATATAAATGTAGTTCAATTAAACAATAATCGAGATAATCTGTACCGGCTAGCCGTAGGGGACTGTGGCTGGCCTCGCCCGATTGTCAATGACCAATGTCAAGCGCGCAAGGTCCATGACCATACATGGGTTTTGCGACTGACGAATGACGAATAATTACGTATTCGTGGCTTTCATAAGTTTAAATCCATACTGTTAATTTATATAAATGCGAAAGTGTTGTCTGTTACCTCGTCACGCCCAAACCGCTGGACCGATTTTACTGGAAATTGTTATGGAGATACTTTGTGTCTCGGGAAAGGACATAGCATATTTTTACCGTGATTATGAGCGCAGTAAACTAATTTTGACGTAAAAGAGGTGCGGGCGTCGTCTAGTCATTCATTAATCAGCGAAATAAGTAGTCATAAAATTAAAAATGAAGGTTTTTTTTTATGAAATAAGGGGGCAAACGAGCAAACGGGTCACCTGATGGAAAGCAACTTCCGTCGCCCATGGACACTCGCAGCATCAGAAGAGCTGCAGGTGCGTTGGCGGCCTTTTAGAGGGAATAGGGTAATAGGGGAGGGTAGGGATGGGAAGGGAAGGGAATAGGGGAGGGTAGGAAAGGGAATAGGGTAGGGATTGGGCCTCCGGTAAACTCACTCACTCGGCGAAACACAGCGCAAGCGCTGTTTCACGCCGGTTTTCTGTGAGAACGTGGTATTTCTCCGGTCGAGCCGGCCCATTCGTGCCGAAGCATGGCTCTCCCACATATAAATTATTATGTATGTACGTTTATTGTTTTGTTAATTACTTTTATCGTTAAATTCGATCATGAGTCGTTAGTCGTACGTATGAGTTATGACACATTACACACCGTTTAGGCCCGTATTAATAAACCACTCTCAAACTCCTACTTAAAATTAAGAACGTGTAGCACTTAAGTCAATATTTGACCACACTTTACTATTACTTAAGATGTAGCTTTTCAACTCTCAAGTAACAGTTTGACAGCACAGTTGAGTATCGAGTTTCATTTTATTATAAGTATACTGTATACGCTAGAGTCTAGCTAGAATCTAGACATTTGCGGATAGTGTAGGTTACTCAAAACAGCGTCCTAAGATTCCCAAGTATGATCTTGAATTCTTGAGCAATTTCATAGTGGTAAAAGCGACCTAATAATTCGGGCATTATAGACATAAAAAGTTTTATAATTGTATTCTGATAATAATTTATGAATATTTATAAAAGACTAAGGGCCTGTTTCACCACTTTCTGATAAAGTGCCTAATAGGCTATTCACAACTTTTTTGACAGATTCTCCATACTTGATCTGTCAAGTTAATTGGAGGATAGCCTTATCAGGAAGTGGTGAAACAGGCCTTAATACTTAGTAGTGGTCTAGTGGATAATGTGTATGTAGTAATTAAGTAAATATGAATTAATTTACTTAAATAGTGAAACTATAGTATTGGAAGGTAGGTAAGTGAGGTCTAAACAGTGTAGGTATGGGAAACGATGATACACATTTGCTTAACCCAAAAAAAAATCAAACATTAGGTCGTAAACTGTTTATCAACAAACTATAAACCATTGTTCCTATTACAAATAAGTATATGTTCTGAGACCATAGATAACTACAATTTTATTAGAAAGATAACAATAGGCAGTAAACATATTTTTACCTTTCTTCTAAGAAAAGATAAAACATAAAATATCTAACGCATATAAAGTTTTTCTTCATAAAACATTAAAAATAATTTAGAATAATGTAGATAAAACACCTCTGATAGTCTAGAAGTTTCTTTTCTGCTGCAGTTTCTTGCGATCCTTTTTACTGGCACATAACAAAAAAAAAAACACTTTAAAAAATTCGATATTTTTAAATTTCGAACTAAAAAAATAAACACTGGCTGTTATTTTATCCCGACGATGCAAAGCCGCGAAGGTCGACGCGAGATGAATCGAGACTCTGACGTAATCTACCTTGTACGTAGAGCAAGGATGTCCATACGAACCGGTTTACATGCCGACGCAGGAAGTACACGTATGACATCAACAGAATAAGGAGACGTTTAATTAAAGCAAGGAAATGATAGAAAATAATTCTATAAGGTAAAGACCTAAGCTTCCGACGTCTGAGAATGTAATTCAGAGAAGCAATAGCGATAATTTTATAATATTATAATGAATCACTCTGTAAAGCCTTTGAAATTCGAATAATAATATTATATTAACAATACCTAATAGGTATAATGATAATTAATAATTGAAAGCGTCAAAAATAATAAACGAATTAAATACCAGAGTCGGCAACCCTAGGTTAAATAACGAGCGTCTTGATCCTAATTTTTAAATATAAAGAAGCCTTGTTTTATGTGGACGAATAATAAAATAAAATCAAAAGCTGTTTCAGAAACCTTGTCATAATTACTTATTCGGAGCGTGCGAAGTGGGTGGAGGGGATAAAGAAAGCGATTGCCGCGCTTGCCGTGGCAAAAATATGCAACCAAAGGGGCTCAGTTAGTAGTCAAACAAACTTGTCAATCTTGTTTTGAAATTTTTAGAAATTGGTCTTTATGGTTTTTGTATCGTAGACTGCAAAAATAACAGCAAAAATAGGTAGTCAGTATACAAATTTAATGTTTTTCCTAAATCCACTAGGAAATTACATCAGATAACTGCTGTAAAAATGAAAAAGTATGTGATTCGATATAACCTAAAATTGCATTATCAGTCAAGTCAATTTTATTTAAGTTGCATTTTATAAAGATATTTAGTACCTAACTATCGTTTTAGTGTTGATGAATGATGGACCACCATGTTCTCAAAAACCCGACGACAAAACTTGCAGTGATAGTTTCATAGAATACCTATTTTATTTAAATCTACTTTGGATTTAAATAAAATAGGTATATAAAATAAATCAGTGTTTTAGTAAATTTATAGACTCCGATTATCTTCCAGAGTATTAATATTGTAAAAAATAAATAAAAACAAGCTTTTTAAAAAAATTACATTTATTTTTTTCAAGTATAAAGTATTGCTTGTATTTTTGATACTGATTAAAGCAGCAATATGTTTGCACTTGCCGCTCTGGTTATAAACGCAGCTGCATTTTACTCCAGCAACAACCGATCATTATTATCTATCTGTAAGAATGAATAAAAATGTTTAGACTACCTTTATCTAAATGCTTAGTTACGTTTTTGGTTGGTTGGTTTGAACTTGTTTTATACGGTGCTAAAGTCACCGATGTTCAACGAATTATATTGGCTCGTATTAAATAACATTGCCATTAGTTCTTAGCTCTTTTACATCCCTTACATGTCCTGCTTACACCAATTTATTTCCTTTTAGCATAGATTGGGCCTTGAAATTTATTGAGTGTTTTATACTTAAAAACCAGTTTTTTATGCTTATATTCATTTTCCACAAGTAGTTTTAAACTAAATCTAATCCAAATACCATTAATTATTGTTCTAAATATATTTTATTTGCTATAATATTTACAAAATAAACAAACTCTTGTTGTTTATTTTTTGACACATGCCCCTAAAACTTTGTTTGAAATATGTCACTACTGACGTGCACGTTCCGAATATAGAAATTGAGAAATGAATTTTCGAGGTTTTCAATGTAACTGTAACTTTTATATTGACAAATCTGAAAATCCTGATAATATTATGATGATTATTATTATTTATTAGCACCTAGAAAATAATTAGCAACTTATCGTATTTTTTTTAAATAATTTACAATAATTTTGAGAAAAGTGAGTCTCTACAGTTTACACTCCCTCTTGGACTCAGGACATGCAAATTCAAACACGATATTCTTAACTTTAAATAGAACTCGTCTCGAGACAGAGATGGAGAAGATTTCGACTACATTTTCAACTGCTTTCCCTAGAAAATATAATAAGTAATAAGTTTTACCTCTACTATCAGTTTAACTCTACAATTTAGGTATTATGTAAACTTTTCTTGAGTTTTTTTACTACTTTTCTTTGGTAATAGGGTTCAAATACTAAGCTCGTATCTCCTACTGTACACAGTATAATGTGTTATAGTACCAACTACTGTGAGTACCAACACAGTAGCCGGTACTCAGCAGATAATGGACAATTAAAATGTACCAATTAATCTGTATTCATTGACTGAACCAGATTGGCCCATTTTCGTCTGGCATTTCCTTGTAAGTGATCAGTTCTATTTACATACACATTTTGTTGTGTTTGTTATGCATAGGTACATAAACGTAACTGTGCGAACTCACAGAATATTAATTAGTTTAACAAGCGAAGTGTGGATTTCGCTTACTTAATTAGAACTGTTATAAACTGTAATTTAAATTATTAAAAATCACAATTTAAAATCAACATTAGTTACTACTAAGATTTATGTAACCTATAATACAAATAATTTAAATATTCGTTCTATAAAAGCTTCGATCATTTCTATACATTCTGCAAAAAAACAATATTATTTAGACTAAGTGAAAAACTTATCACATAATAGGTAACTAAACTATCTACGTATCGTAATTTGTACCTACTTGGTATGACATTTTATGATCTAGTTCTAGGCAGCTATTTTATCCGTGCATTTCTCAATATTGACTCTTGCATTATGTATCATATTACCCAGGTACCACTTGTACTACGAAATATATACCGCATGTGGCCTTAATTTTGCATGTACGAGAGCCGTATGCAACGTACAGTCGACGTCATCTGCTTTTTACTAGCTATGCACCTTATTCCTAATACAGTAAGGTCAGTAAGGTTCAAAGGCAACGTCATGGAGAATGCCTCCGACTGTACTTTATAGAGTTCAATGAAGTCTTTAAGACAATGCACTGGGTCTGGAACGAATGATGCTGATTATAAGAGGTCGTGTAGGTCGCAAAATACCTCAGAACTATCTAGAAACTTAAACAATAGTCGGTGTGATTAGTAATAACTTGTAATTGCGACTAACTACATCATTCAGTTTATGTCATAGTGTTATCTTACCTATAATAAAGTTACAGTCAGGTTAAATTGTATTGATGATATAAACTACTATTTCAAGAACATATTATTATAGTCTTCTTTCATTGCGACAAAATGTACAGTTCCCACAAAATAGTTAGTGTTTTAGATAATAGTTACTCGTACTAGTTATTCAGTAAACAGCAAAGTACATTTTGCATTGCTCTAAAACGCGAAGATATCAAACCTCTTCTAAAGAGTTCCAGATGTTAGTTTTCACTTACAGACACACATTATGGCGACTAATATGAAACGTCTGCAAATACTGAATATTAGTTCAGCAGTTAGAGTAATAAATACATATTTATTCTTAGCTGTTATAATTCGTATTGCAACGTCGCATTCCTAAAAACATTTAAATATTGTGTGTGTTTCTTGTAATGAAATAATATTATTATGTCATTTTAATATTACTTGACGTCCCGCGCGGCTTCGCCCGCGTAAATTAGGAATTTTACAGAAACCGTACATTTTCCCATAAAAAATATTTCCCCCGTTTTTCCCACATTTTCCTGAGTTTCTTCGGTCGTATTAGTCTTAGCGTGATAATATAATATAGCCTATAGTCTTACTCGATAAATGATCTATCTAACACTGAGATAAGTTTTTAAATCGGACCTGTAGTTCCTGAGATTGACGCGTTCAAGCAAACATACTCTTCAGTTTTATAATATTAGGTAGGTATAGATTTTTTTTAATTATCGCTTGACAAACTCGAGTCTCGATCTAAAAGACTATGAAATGGTATAATATGGTAGTGATGATGATGATGATGATGATGAATGAAATTTGCATAGTAGCATAATATGCTTTCTGTTCTTAAAACAACGCCAAAACTCCCAAACTTGTATCTATAAAGAATCAGGAGTTCTCTCAGCACCTTCCGAACCACGGTATACCAGGTATACCTCGGTGCAAAATCTTACTTGTTGGTAGCATATGCTTAGAATACTTCTCACGAAACCGAAGTCACCACATGTTTCCCTATAAGTTTTGAGGAGCTCCCTCGATTACTTATGGATCCTTCATCAGATCACCACTTTTGTGAATATAATACTAAATTGGGATGATACCCTATATACGAAAAGAAAATTTTTTAAAATCGGTTTACAAACGGCGGAGTAATCGTTGAATATAAGAAAACGAACATAACACCTCCCCCATTTTGAAAGTCGGTTAAAATTGTAGCTTATGTGTTATTCTGGTGTATAAGCTATATTATTGTAAAGTTTCATTAAAATCCGTTCAGTAGTTCAGGACACACGAAAAAGAAAAAAAAACATCCATACATCCACACATCCATACATCCAAACAAACTTTCGCCTTTATAATATTAGTAGGATAGTAGGAAGTAGGATAGTAGGATATAGATTTTTTTGGTTTCGAATGTGTTTCGAATTCTTCAGCTTCAGCGAATCGAAAGCTTGGACAGCTTTTTTCTTTTAAAACAAAGAGTGTTTCTTTCGTACAGTGCTTCGTCAATCGTAGGTACTAGGTACTATTTATTCAACTTACTGAACTATTTCATTGTTTTCATTATACCTCAGTAGTAACTAGTAACAAGTGCGTGTCGGGCCAAGCGCAATATAGGGTTCCGTAGTACCTACCGCTAGTTTTTGATATTTTAATGGTCAATGAATGTACATTTATAACGTGATTTACACTACTAACAACAGTCTCATTTACGTTTAAAGGAATTTGAACGAATAGTTACTAGTTATACCTACTTCGCCAAATACATTTTTTTAGTTGATCGACTATAACTCTATAACTTATGAAGTCTTCTTAGCCGTGATAGTTTTCCTTTTAAATTGAGCATATTTCCTACTCCGGTGAATTTTTTCACATTTCCAGAAGCAAACGTTAATAGCTGGTAGAAAGAAACTTCATATTTCACAAATAGATCGGAAATTCGAATCGGAAAATGATCTTTGAATACTCGTAATATTTTTTTAAAACCTATCCAAAGACACCCCACACGCTGGGGTGGACGCGACAAAAAATCATCCCCGATTGATGTGTAGGGGAGAGGTACCTTAATTTTTTAAAGATATTATATACTTACCAATTTGTCGGCATCATTAATATGTGCATTCATGCCAAATTACAGCTTTGTAGGTCCTTATTACAGTCAGACGGACGGACAGACCAAAAGTAGACTTTCTCATTCATAAATAATTATTAAGATATATTATTATATTATAATATGAAGCTGTACCTACTATTACTACATAAACAGTGTTATGTAAGTACTTGTGTTCAAATGATGAATGAATGTTTCAGAGCAAACTTACTTGAAAGTGTTTATAATTAAGTATGTAATTTTAGTCCCAGACTTATTTTAAGAACCAAAGATAAAAGAAAACAAAAACGAGTCAGATGCAATAATAGAGGGACGCTATTCTGAGAGCGATATATCAAATATTGCCAAGTGCTCTTGCCATTGACTACGAGGTATTTTGGTGACAAAGGTCGTTGAAACTTGCGTACGAACGTGTAAAGCTAAGACCACACTTAATCGACACGACACGGTGCGACCAGCGACACTTCACTTTCATAGAACTAATATTTTTAAAACATCAGAATTTACGTTTGTAAAACGTCAGTTCTATGGAAGAGAAGTGCCGCGCCGTGTCGTGTCTCTGTAGTGCGGTTTCACCTTAAGGCATATAAAGGCCTTAGTTTATGATTGCCTATGATTCACGTCGATTGTCCAGGCTATAAACAGCTTCGCAATGATGGTTATCTATCATTGCTCTTTAGACTTTTACTACTTTACTGCAAGTCTGCCGAACACTCGCTCTTAGACTATTTAGAGAAGAATACGTTACGAGACGATGCATGAATTATGATGCATGCTAGCGATACAAATTGAGATGTCAAGCGGCCGACGTCATGCTATTTAACTTTTTTATTTTTGTTGCTTTACGTTCACAAGGAAACCAAATGAAACGTGGCAAAGCTAAATCGACTCGTTTCATTTGGTTTCCTTGTGAACTATAGCTGCTGTAGAATGGCAAAATCAAAACAATGATCACGTTTATTACTTAATTTTATATCTACAAGTACTTAAAAACTTTGACTAAACAATATAAAATTCTAATACATTTTTCCATACGATGAAACGGGAAAAATATTTACGTTACATTAGCAGGTGGGTAGCCGTTGAAATTGAGCTAAAAGGGTAAGGTGTGGCAAAACGCGGTAGACAGTAGAGACATTTACCAGCACACCGCGATGTAGGTCAGGTCAATGTCGCAACTATCCCGCTATATACATTATACATAGATAACATGAAGCTAGCAGCTCTATGCTATATTATATTACTACTAACTATATTATATTTTGTAATTTGTATAATATTACCCGTAAGAATTTCGGCGCAATGGAGAAGTTAATTTCTTCACTATACTTCAATAACAACCGGAGGCTTTGTGGTTAGGTTAGCAGGTTACTTTCGCATTTATAATTTCCTACTTTGTTACCTTAGGGCTTAGAGTCTTCTCTAAAGTTCGGCTAATATGTGCGCAATGTTTTATAAACATCAAAATATACAATCGAAAACTAACTGCGATAATCCTAGCAACATCTAATACGAATTTATCTATCCCACACATCAAACAAGTACATGTTATATTGAAACATAAATATAACATTACGGACGTAAATATACATAAATATAACATAATGGATGGCGTTCTCATGGCAGTGAATGAACTGATTGGCGCGTATCGATCATACATCAGCATTGTGTAACAATATTGTTCCATTTTTAAATTGTGTAACGGGCTCGCCTAATGATCGGAAACACATTAAAATTTCGCAAGATCCATTCAAAATAATGTCAGCTACGCTTTTAGATGCTGATTCAGATTTAGAGAATCCAACATTTGTTTGAAATAATTTATAAATTGCTATGTGTAATAGTGTACATTTAAATCGGTTGATATTATTAGGTACAGTAGTTTTTCTGGAATTATATTTAGAGCGCTTTTAATTTGTGGGGGTTATCATCATCATAATATTAATACGCGAACGAAAAACTTTGTAACCCTTTTTACGAAAAATGGGAAAATGCATTAAATTTTGCACAGTTATAGTTTATATGGTGAAGGAGTGCATCCAACTAATATTATTTTGAAATTATCCTTTTATCATACATTTTTATAACAAATAAAAATGTATGATAAAAACACACACTACAACACACACACATGAGAAATGACAGATTTTTGAGTGACAAGCTTATACATACAAATTATACTCTTTTATTTATGGTTAAAGTCTGTTGACAACAAGTTGACAAATTGAAAATGGATTATAGTTTTTTTTATTGAATCTAAGATACTATTAGACAATGCTTACACGGCCAGTCTGAGATCAGCTAAGTCCCAGAGACAAGAGTTGAAAAAAATTATAAAGTCAATATTTTTTACAAAATATAGCCGTAGTAGTCCTAATGTCGTTGAAACTAAGGTCGAATTTCGACCATTGGGCGATCTCTAGTTATACTAATTAGTAATTACATATTACATTTTGTAAGTATCTACTACCTTATGATTAAACTTAAAAATACTCTACAAATAGGCTTATTTATATTCGCAAGTGTATACTAGGCCTTAATAAATAACAAACAAATAGAAGAAAGGTAGCATTTAAATAATATGGAACTGCTATTTTTGTCTATGATAGTTTCTTTCTTAATTTGCGCACGTGCCCTGTCGTAAGGAACTTATTATGAAGCGGCATATATTTTTAAAACAAAAATAGCCGAATATTACGACACAGGCATCATTCACGACTTTAGGCGCGGCTCGACGGAGCCACTGGTTGACATTATTTGGCTATGTTTAGTTTATAAACTACATACTAAATATTGGCTTTTTTGTTGCGTTCATCACGCGGGAACCGTACACTTTTCTTTTGCCATGAACCGGCTCAACGCAGCCACCGGTTGATGTTATTTATTGGCACTTTGGCCCTTGAAGATAAAATAAACGTCAACTTTACCGGAGGCCCAATCCCCTACCCTATTCCCTTCCTACCCTCCCCTATTCCCTTCCCTTTCCTTCCTTACCCTCCCCTATTACCCTGTTCCCTCTTAAAAGGCCGGCAACGCACTTGCAGCTCTTCTGATTCTGCGAGTGTCCATGGGCGACGGAAGTTGCTTTGCATCAGGTGACCCGTTTGCTCGTTTGCCCCTTTATTTCATAAAAAAACGATGTTTTCTGGTACGCCCATGATTTCAAAAATAATAATTTCATATAGATAAAAGAATCATTTATACTCATTTAATTTTATTTACTTATGTCAAAAAATTCAACAACAAACTGAACTAATGACGACACGACGGTGACAAACCGGAAGCAAACTATAAAGTATTTTATGCGGTTCTAATCTTTTCCGGGCATTTTAATATTTTACAGTACATTAACAATTCCTTAACAAATTTTATTACCAACTCATGAGAATATGTTTAATTTTATGCACTTTATAAACTTAACGATTAGTGGAGTTAAGTGGGAACTGGGAACATACTTGCCTCGAAACATAACCCATAGTGGGTTCATGTTCATAACCCACTATGGGTATGTTTTACATAAGTTCAACATAATTTATCTAATATCTACTTGTATAAAAAAAGATAGATATGGAATCTAAGACAGATCAATATTTAAAATATGTAGTGTAACTGTAAGAAATGCGGCTACTGCCAGGACTACTCCAAGTTCCAACATTCAATGAACATTCAAATTCAAATTCTCTTTGGAAAACAGGTGCTAATAAGTGTCTGATAAATATTTTAAATAATTTAATTATGATAAGCTCTTCGATCACAATGATGAGCTGCATCATTATAGGTACTACACTTACAAGTATTGTAGTTACTTTTACTATAGACACAATTTCTCATCATCAATCAGCGATCACTTAGCTAGTATTTAATATTTCTATTTTTTGATTCCAGAAACTATGAAAAGGAACTGAACCACACAAGTATCAAGATGGGTCGTCTCCGGACATGCTGCTGCTGCGCGTCCACGCGGACCGGGTCCATCATCACCGGTTCCCTGGGCATCATCCTCTCCATCATCACCATCATCCTCATCTGGCTGATGGAGAAGCACAACATCTCATACAGGACGTTCATCTTCGACGCGGACTTTGATAAGAAGATGTCGGATTTAGATAGTAAGTGTTTTTTTATTTGTTTTAACAAAAAAAAACTCTAGATTGTTATGTCGATTTACCAGCATCTTCTCTTTTCAGTTCCAAGAATAATCCTGACCGTGAACTTATGTTTTACAATATTGATATGCAGCCTCCTGATCGTAGCTGTACTAAAGGTATGTACATCATATTTAAATATTATCCCAAAACTTAAAAAGTACTTATAATATTAAGAAGCCTTAAATTTTTTTACACATCTATTGTTTTGTTCTAGCTAGAGAACTACTCTAATCTCTGGTCAGAGTTAGCTAGACAATATTATTAAAAGTTGCTGCAATTAACTTTTCAGTGGTCTGGTTAAATTACGACCAATTTGTTAACTTAATAATTTTTCTCATAACTTTTTTCTTTTTATGACGGGGTCCAGACTTCTTTCTCGGTAAGAATATATCTTTTGTTGGCTGATAGAGTATGCACTATGCACATATTATAGAAATATACCATGCACTGCCTTAGTTGTTAGATGATCAATCATCTATAATTTGCATCAATGAATGATGTCATAATATAATTTGCATCAATGAATGATTGTTGACTTTAGACTTAAGACCTTGTTTTATTGTCTTGTCAATTGAACTGAATAGATTTATAGATCTAGAATTGATATGGCTAAGCTAAATCTCAAGCAATACTTACCCCAAAACATTAGAAAGTCGCCGTAACAATTTTGTTTCAGAAACTCAAAATAAAGTTTCTGAAACAGGATTGACAAAGCGTAAACAGAGTAAACAGAACTAAGTACTAAGTACTAACTCTGTCTACTCTGTGTGTTACCTGGAAATGTGCAACTGAAACTTTACTGGAAGTTGCACCTGCGACGGATTTAGCTTACACCGCGTTGCACATTATTGACGACCTAACACCCACTTCCGGCACGTGTCTATTTCGGCGCGTTTTTTCAGCACCCAAGTGCACCGCCTGTCACCGACCCCATTATAGTATCGTGTAAATCGCACCTGTTAACTATTTACTTACTTAATTATAGTTTATTTTTAGACATTTATGTTTTTACCATTACAAATATGTTATATGTACCATCAGAGAAATTTTGTCATGGGTGGACGGTCCTATTTATTTCGGTAGGTTATGTAAAGTCAACGTTAGTTGTAATATTATGTAGCTTGGTTTGACATAACTCGACTAAATTACGTAGACTGCTTTCTGCAATGATATTCTATGTTACTAACGTAACTAGATTGGAAGTTTACGGTAGCAACGCGTTGCCACTTCGAAGATGCCCAACAGGCATATCTCACATACATAATGACATAACGAATATATGACTTGACATTGTCTTTTGAACAAAAAAGTGGTTACGCATTTCTGAGAATCTTTTGTAAGACATTGCTACTCTAGTATTTTAGAAACTCATTGGCTTTCTGCCTATGAATCAATTATCTGATAATACAAACAATGTCATTATAAGTACCCACCCGAACTGTATTCAGTCTTCGGATTTTTTTATTTTCTACCGGACTAGCCGTAAAATCAACATTTTAGTTAAAATGAGAATACCAGCATGAAACCCTTTTAACATATTTGATAAATGATATTATCTAATATCATAGAGGAATAAATGTCTGGTCTCTGCTAATATTTAAAAAAACAGTAGCCCTACATCTCGAACAAAAAGCTACACAAGTACACCATAATATAGTTTCATTCGGTTTTCGTTTTCTACCTTTAGAGCTTGGCTCACCAAAGTACCTTGTCATTTCCAGAAACGGTCCTGGCTGATGCTGCCGTTCGTGGTCCTGGGTGTGGTGCTCGCGATCGGCCTGCTCATCAGCATCCTGCACACCTCCATAACATACTATCTGGACGACATACCTGATCACAACCTCTACGCCACCGTCATACTCATCGGAGGGCTTATTTACTTGTGTGAGTATTACAGACATATTGTACTTATTTCAAACAATGTATGTGGATGTAAAATTGGTAAAACTTTAGCACAAAAGTAGCTTTAGCAGGTAGCGTCACCGAAGGAGTATGGGATTTTAAAGAGAGGGATACAAACCTGTAACTTCTACAGGGTGTTATAAACTTAATGGCGTGTACCTTGTATAGAGTTAACTTTGAAAGTAAGAGGGCTTAAAGAGACTCTTTTTAAACTTTTACTTACTTTACTTACTTTTTTTCATACAACTCACAAAAAATTGTTTTGTCAGCGCTGCTAATTTCACAGTGAACTTTATATAAGGGACACAAGCACACCTAAAGTAATTATCACTTAATTTTATTACACACTCTAGGTATTTTTTGTTACCATTAGATGACCGGGTAATGGTTACCTTGGATATTTCATAAAAAATATTGTTGTTTTAAGTAAGTATATTGATTTGTTGGATAAAAGTTGGTGAAAAAATTAAACATCGAAATTCAATCTAACTAAACATTATATTCTCTTTTCAACGCTCCGCCTCCACGAGACAGTACTTACTATATTATAATACTAATGGCTGTCCCGGCAAACGTTTCTTTGCCATAATATAAAGTATTTCGCCCGTATTCTTTTATTGAAGTGACTAAATAAGTATGTCACCATGGCAACGTCCATCGCTATCCCGTCGCACACACATTGGTCGCCGTCAGTCTCGAGTTGTAATAATTTACTATTATTTATTCATCAAATGCACTTATGAAAATAAAAAGTACCCAGTAGCCGATTCTCAGACCCACTGAATATGCATATAATTTGGTTAAAATCAGTAAAGCCGTTTCGGAGGAGTACGCTATCTAACATTGTGACACGAGAATTTTATATAATAGAAGATTTTATACATCGTTAACATTTCACATAACATTTAGTAACAAGGAAACACAAGTCGTTTTCACGCTATTGTTGACCATAGCCTACTAATGGAGCATAGCTTATTAATAAGCATGAAATTGCTTCGAAGTCCAAAACTCTACAGGCGGTGGTTCTCTAAAATTAACTATGACGGATGTAATTATTGTGGTTCTTACGAAATATTGTCCCAAATTCTGAGTAATATGTCCCATAGGTTTTTCTTAAAGTCTTGCAGTAATTAATATGTATATTTTATAAAACAAATAACAATGATCCGAAGTATGTAGAGAATAAGATAGAGCTAATGTACAATCAGAGAAGTTGATTTTTAAGCAGATGAGGGACCTACGTAGTTTGGTCGCGTTACGTCAAACCCAGACGACAGATCACAATTAACATTAAATTGACGTGATCCGACCAAATGACGTTGGTCTGTCAACTGTCTAGGAATAAATTTCCTCGATAGTACATTGATATTTCATATTTAATTAAAATCACAGAAACACTGCAACTGTACAATGTTTAACAAAACTAAGTGATAATACTTTGGGTCTGTATGTGTCCCTTCTATAGAGTTCACCGTGTAAGTAGCAGCGCTGAAAGACCTTTTTTTTTCACTATTGTATGGGAAAACTCGTGACGTTCGGGCGCTTGCCCATACAAAAGTGAAAAAAAATTTGGTCTTTCAGCGCTGCTACTCTCACAGTGAACTCTGTATAAGGAACACGTACGTCGTACACACCCTAAAGTATTATCACTTAGTTTCGACTTTCTTTACATTCTGTATACTGGATATTGTATATTTTTATTAAACTATTTTTAATTTTATTAGTCGGTCCTCTAAAATAGTTTTGTGTGTATAGGTCCAATAAACTATATTTTTTAACATATTTTGAGCAAAAATGATCTATCAACTTAATATGTCAAGGGCCTGTTTCACCACAACCTGATAAACTGCCGGATAGGTTATCCACAACTTATTTGACAGGTTCTCCATACTCTATCTGTCAAGTTAAATGGTGGATAGCCTATCCGGCACTTATTATTAAGAGGTGAAACAGGTCTTAAACTTTGTAACATTTTTCAGGCATCTAACTCTACATTTTTTAAACTTTTTTGCAGGCATCTACCTGTACTTATGGGCGGTGGTGTTCAGCCATTACCTAGACATCCGTGACGAAGAGGAGAGGGGGAGATACCGCAAGGCGCCTTACAAGCGATAAACCTTTATTGTGAACTTACTGGACTTTACAGTGCCTTACATGATGCCTTAACAAGAAATGTTCCAATTTTGAAATTAATTTTTTTTATTTTTATTTAGCAAGCATTTTTGTCAAATAATTAATCTGCAATGACGTATCTAAAGTACAATAAATATCACAATACAAGGACACTAATGCTAAAAGCAGAGAGGATTTTTACCTTAATATTTATGAATCTCAGTGATAATGGAAATTGCTTAACTTAGCAGTAAAAAAAAGAATCTATTTTAAATGATGTGCGCTATGGTCAATGCACAATGTTGTAAAAGTAAAAAAGTAGAATCTACATGAAATGCACACTGTTTAAAATACTTACTACTTGAATGCTTAGTTGTATTTAAATTTCAACTTTGTCGGTCTTACCACAAAAGATTTAAGCACCTGTTGAACAGTTGATTAGAAAAAAATTCAGTACAAAATGGTCTCAAAACAACTGTTCAATAGATGTTTAAATATTTTTTGGTAAGACCGTAGTGTATCTGTCGATGTTTTAAAATTTGAGCCATTTTAAACGTGGCTCAAACTTTGCAATGTTAAAATAGACATTTTTTCAAAGATCTTGATTTTTACGTAACGATTATGTAACTTAATAATATAATTTAATTATATTACTTGTATGTATGTACGATGTAAGTGTTTTAATTCATGCTGGATATTGAAATACTTATCATGTTGTTATATTTTGAGTGTTGACATTCTTCAATACAGGCAGCGTTTATATGTACCATAATAATATGATATTAATCTTAATTAATATAAAATAAAACGTTATAGATAGACTGTAAAACATCGACTGGGACATAAAATAACGATTAATTTGCAAAGAAAACTGAAAAAGTAACAAAGTAGACTCGTAAAGCATGAAAGTTTCATGAAAATAAGTGTTGATGATGGATATGAATGTTGTAATCATGTGATTAACTTATTTTTAATTTTAAAAATATTTTAATACTTAAGTATAGATTTTTAATAAAATTTAATAATAAATATTTAAATTAGTTATCATTTTGAGAATGTTCCCTAAACTATCTTATGTGAAGCAGCAGATATATAATATACAGGCAACAACAGCTATTTTAAATATTTAAGTAAGTATTCTGATTTGGTTTTAAGCAAACTGGTAAAGAAATTCTACCTCTACAGGTAGAAAAAAAGGCGAAATACAGAAAGTAGAGTCATTCTATATATTGAACGCTTAAAGGTGGCATCAACATAAAGAATTCCAGAATAGAAAATATATAACTAGCCTAAATCCGAGCTCGCGTCGTTCTGCGTGGTATAATAACCTATTTAAGAGCATACACCAGAGGCTACAGAAAGATTTTTTTATATTTTTATTTATCTACTTAATAGTAACATAATAATATATTTTATTAGTAACAAAGAGGGGGCGAGGTGCGAGTGTGAACAGACGCTCGTGGCTCGCCTCGTCCCTCGTCTCGTCCCTCGCGGCGCTCGCGTCCGGAGCGGTTTTTGGGGCACGTGTGGGTGGGTGGGTGTTTACATTCGCCCTCCCGCTTTATTCTGGCTCCTACATCGTGCCGCGCAGGTTGTGTTTAGTTTTAAATACGCAAAAACAAAAATGCATCGTATTATGATAATAATAATATCTATGAACGCTTCACACCACGTCAGTCTGGCCCCGTGCTAAGTACCTGAAGGACTTGTGTTACGGGTACCAGACAACGGAAATATATTTAATACTTTTATACTATACACATATTTAAGATTTTTATTATAGGATACACATATTTAATACACAACCATGACCCAGGAACTTTGAAAACTTTTTGTTCCGTCGGCGGGATTCGAACTCGCGACCCCCGGCTTGAGCTACCGACAGGCGGCAGCCCACCCACTGAGCCACAGAGGTCGTCAAATAATGGATTGGTCGCAAGACGAAACATTTAAGTTCATAGAACTATTTCAAAAAGAACGAATAATTTGGGACCCTAAACATAAATGCCACAAGAACAGCCAAAAAGTTAGCTTCCTTTTATTTAAATTAGTGACGTAGCAGTATAAGCCCAGTACGCACAAACTTGTTGCTGCTAAAACTTTGACGTCCTCCATTGTTGCTAGCTCAAAGACGACTGAACTCGGCACGCGAGTGTAAACAGGCAACTTATTAACCATCGATCAACACGAGCCTCGCACGAGGGACGAGGCGAGCCACGAGGCGAGGGACGAAGCGCGAGTGTAAAGGCCGTATCAAAGAAATTGATTCATCGCATTATGCCAATTCAATATTAATCGTGATTTTTCGGCTGAGTTTCACTAACGCGTCCAAATTACGTAAGTTCGTCATGTGCCAATTAAATCAACTTCTCTGATAGTACTGTATAAATATCTATATTTTTTTTAAATATTATTTAGCTCTGTTATCGTATACACGTTGTTTATAACTTTTATGTTTTGATAAAATTATCTCTTCGTATACCTTGACCTCGGCCGGTGTTTTGTTACGGAATAAAAACTATAAATTATATATAATTCAGTCAGTTTTATCCGTATGTATTATTTTGCTTTATGGTCAGTTTGCTGTTGGTTGTGATACTGAAGGTATAGTACCTAGATTATCATTAATTTTATTATTAATGGTAAATTGGAAAATAGAAAAAGAATTTTTTTTTTTAACTCCTTCTGTCCTGCGATCTGTCCTTAGACATTGAGCTGGATTTTAGTAATTATGTTCTTAGCGTGTATGGAACATATCCAATGATATGACCATTTTGTTAGTAGAGCTCTGTTAAAGCATGTCTTGAGGGGCTCGTCTTTTGAGCCTTTTGAAGGTTCTATTTGGTTCTTCGCTCATTAGATTCTTGGCCAGGTGGTTGGGATGGTTTTCTATTCTCTTAGAGTATTTTTGTAGGCAGTTTTTTATTTCCTCCTTTACAGATTCTAGTTTCAGATCCCTGTGGAGTTGCGTGTTTGAGACGTACCAGGGGGCACCAGTTATCATTCGCAGGGTCTTTGACAGGAACCTCTGCAGGATGTTTAGGTTTGATGGAGAGGCTGTTCCCCACAGCTGGATCCCGTAGGTCCAGATAGGCTTTAATATACTTTTGTAGAGGAGAAGTTTATTTTCAAGATTTAGTTGTGACTTTTTGCCTATTAACCATTGCAGTTTCAGGAGTTGGAGATCGAGTGCCTTTCTTTTTGTTTGTATGTGCTTTTTCCACGTCAGTCTTCGGTCCAAAAATACGCCAAGATATCGTACGTCATCTGATTGTGGGATTTTGATTCCATTCAGCTCGACTTCAGGACATGTTTCGTGTCGTAAGCTGAATGTAACATGGACAGATTTTGTTTCATTAGCCTTTATTTTCCAGTCTTTTAACCATCGAGATATTTAGTTCATCTAGACTTTTTTGAAGTTTGTTGGAAGCTCCGGCAGCTGTTTCGTCGGTTGCTAATATTGCGGTGTCGTCAGCGTATGTTCCCGTCAGGACGTGTTCTGTGTGTGGTAAGTCTGATGTATACAGCAGGTAAAGTGTTGGACCCATCACACTCCCTTGAGGTACCCCTGCCTCTATTTTGTACAAATTAGAAATGCCATCGCCTTGTCTTACATAGAAGTGTTTCTCTGTCTGATTTTAAATAGCAGTCCATCGTGCCAGACTCTATCAAAGGCCTGAGAGATGTCTAAGAATGCGGCAGAACACCACCTCTTTTCTTCAAATGTGTTGTTGATTTTTTCTACTATTCTGTGTACCTGTTCAATCGTGCCGTGACCAGGTCTAAACCCAAATTGGTGTTCAGGGATCAGTTTAGCTTCTGCGATTTTTGGAGCCAGGCGATTTAGAAATAAAATTTCCAGTACTTTAGAGGGAGTTGGAAGGAGACTGATAGGTCGGTAAGATGTGACTTTAGTTGCATCTTTTCCTGGTTTTGGAATGAGGATTATTTCAGCTACCTTCCATTGCGGTGGAATAAAATTTCTCCAGAGGCAGGCGTTGAACAATTGGGTAAGATATTTGTAGCCTGTATTTGGCAGTTCTTTGAGGATTTTCGCCGTAATTAAGTCATAGCCTGGGGATTTATGAACATCTAGTTTTCTAATAGTTCTGATTACTTCCTTTATTGTGATTTTATTGATTGGTAGATCATTTTGGTGAGTTTGCGTAAGTGCGTTTGTAACATCATTCGTCTTTGTAGATCCGCAGTCAACGTTAGGAGTGAATACCTTTGACAAGTGTTCTGCAAATGCTTCGGCTTTATCCTTGTCGCTTTTAGCCCAGGTACCATCCGGTTTTCTAATGGCTGCTTGGTGAGAGACAGGCCTTTTAAGATTTTTTGCTGCTTTCCACAAAGAGTAATCAGTGGCTGGTGTGGCATCTAGATTTTTCAGAAAGTTTTCTGTTTCGAGCTGCTTCTGTTTTTCTAGTACGTTTTTTAGTTTTTTCACGATTTTGTTGAAATTCGCCTTGTGTTCTGGATATTTTGTAATCTGCCAGAGTTTTCTAGCACTACGCTTTTCTTTTAATAGGTCTAGCATGTCTTTTGTGTAGTGGCTTGTGTTTTGCGTCTTCATGCTTGGGAGTGGAGTAGCCGACCAGGCAGCTTTTTTAATGACGTCGTTAAAATGTTCAACTGCCTCGATCACGTCATCGTCTGATCTAAGCGGTATATTGAGGTTCAGAGAATTTGTGACTTGTTGACGAAAATGTAGCCAGTTTGTCTTGTTATAATATGTCTAGAAAAAGAAATAACTTAAATAAGATTTTACGAATAGGTATACAGGGAGTAACAAAACAAAGTGATAGTACTAAAGTATTAACTATTAACTTAAAAGGTGTGTAATGTGTATTGTTATTTGTTATGTGTGTAAGCTTGTGACTTTTGTTTTTAAACTTTTGTATTTGCAAATTCATGACGCTCGGGCGCTTGCCCGTACGCAAAAAAAATATACTTTCACCACAGATTGTTTCAGAGGGGTTAGTGCGAGTTTTATTCGATCATACGCATCGAGCACGTTAACGCGAATTTATATAGAATCAAAGTAGCGCCATCTACTGGCTAACGTGGATACTGCTTTGATCCCATATAAATTCACGTTATCGTGCTCGATGCGTATGATCGAATAAAACTCTCACTAACCCCTCTGATATCTATGGCTTTCACAGTGCACTCTTTACAGGGCCGGGGACACATACACATTACACAGTACACACCCTAAAGTATTATCACTTTGTTTTGTTACACCCTGTATATTTGTGTGCTTATCCCATGCTTATCCCTATATTATGGTAGGTTTGAGAATGGGCCAACATTCTTTTTCATACTCAAAGTTACGCCTACCTAATAATTACATAAATATAAAACAAAACAACGTTTGCCAGGCCAGCTAGTTTTATATTTTCATAAAAATACTTACAAGTAGCTGTACGTATACAAACAGGTATCTAAAATAAATTACATAATTTTACCCAATGATAGGCTGGCCGCATACATACGATTTCCGTATTTGATTTCCTATTTGGAATTCCGTGAGACTAGCGTAAACGTTCTTTTTTTTAACGGGCCGAGTGCGTGTCGTGCCACGCGCAATATAGGGTTCCGTAGTAGCGCTAGTTTTTGATAATTTTGTATGGTCAAAGAATGCACATTTAAAACGTGTTTTACACAAAGTCCTATACCTATATTATATCAATGGTTTAACACTACTAACAACATCATCTCAGTTACGTCACGAATACATTTTTTTAGTTGATTGACTATAATTACTCAATAACTTATGAAGTCTTCTTAGTCGTGATAGTTTTCCTTTTAAATTCAGCAAATTTCCTACTCCCATGAATTTTTTCACATTTCCAGAAGCAACCGTTTAGCGT
Source organism: Aricia agestis (assembly GCF_905147365.1). Lineage (NCBI taxonomy): Eukaryota > Metazoa > Arthropoda > Insecta > Lepidoptera > Lycaenidae > Aricia > Aricia agestis. The sequence goes on from NC_056417.1 coordinate 8,887,512, forward strand.
TCAAAGGTAGAAGGGGGGGACACTGTACTCTAACGATTTTTTCCAATTTAAAACTTCATATTTATAATTTCACAAATGGATCCCTAGATCGTAAAATGATCTTTGAATAGGTACTCGTAATATTTTTTAAAAACCTATCCAACTACACCCCACACGGTGGGGTGGACGCGAAATCACCCCCACATTGAAGTACTAGGGGAGGCTGGGGAGGTACCGTAATTTCTTTTTCAAAGATTTATTACTTATACCATTTTGTCTACATCATTAAGATGTGCATTCATGCCGAATTACAGCTTTGTAGATCTTATAGTCTCGGACAAACAGACGGACGGACAGACAGACAGACGGACAGACAGACGGCCCGACACACCGAAACTATAAGGGTTCCTTGTCAGCCCGTGAAGAAAAGCACGCGTGCACTTGAAACGTACGTGCGGAATTTGTCTTCGGAAAAAAAGCGAACGTGTGGGTCAGATAATGTATTTTCACAGTAAATAGTAATAATTATAATAGGTACACTTTTCATGCACTTATTCCCCTTTTATTTATTTTATTACAATTATGTTTTACACGACCGGTTTCGATAAGATCATTATTAGGTGTCATGTTCATCGAAACCGGTCGTGTGAAACATAATTGTAATAAAATAAAATAAAAGTGGAATAAGTGCATAAAAAGTGTATTTTTATTAATGTGAAACATGAATTTCCACCAAGAACTTACAGTACTTTCAATATCATAATCTATTTTCTACTGATTCCATGCATTCGGATTTCCAAATACGGAAAACGAATACAGAAAACGTGTGTATGCGTCCGGCCTTATTCACATAGCTTCGGGTTCAGCTTATCAGCTATTGTTTGTAGTTAGCGAATTGTTACACTCTGACTCTACCGCCTAATCTGATAAAAATCGTACGTGTTATTTAAATAAAACAATTATTACATTTCAGTTTTATAACCAACATAATGGAAATCTCTTTCAAGAATAAAAGAGTGCTGGTCACCGGGGCTGGGCAGGGTAAGTGCTGTTAAATTAAGTTTAAGTAGGTAAGATTCATAGAGATATTAAACGAACAAGATTCTTCAATAACTTTTTTACGTGTTTATTTTAATGTAGAATATAAATTATAATATATTTTATTTTATACTAGGTGACGCCCGCAACTCAGTTGCGCCAAAATTTATCGCGCGGGAACCGTACATTTTTTCGGGATAAAAGTATCCTATGTCCTTTCCCGGGACTCAAGGTATCTCCATGCCAAATTTCAGCAAAATCGGTTCATCGGTTCGGCGTGAAGAGGTAATAGACAGACAGACACATTTTCGCATTTATAATATTAAAGTATGGACTTAAATTTTGTTACTGGTTTCAAATAGCACTATTTCCCTTGGTCATATCATCGTTGAAGGACGAGATTAGAATTTAAAGTTAGAACGATTATGATAAAACTTAGCACAGATATAAAGTAGACGAAGGTCATCTGGGATGTTTGCTATTACTAGAAACGCTTCCCGTAATTTTTTTTTAGTTTAAAGTTGCGAGGGACACCCCGTGATCAAATCAATTATTTTGCAGGTATCGGTAGAGCCATAGCTATTGAGCTATGGCGGGCTGGAGCGAAGGTCGTAGCATTATCCCGGACCCGGTCCCACCTGGAGACCCTACAGAAGGAGTACCCGTCCATAGACATCGTTGATATCGACGTTGGAGACTGGAACAAGATGAAGAAACTCATAGAGTCTCTGGGCGCTTTCGATGCCTTAGTCAACAACGCCGCTTTGGGCCACAGCAAAGCGTTCCTTGATATAACTGAGGAGGAGTTTGATACGTAAGATTTTTTAATAATGAATTGTTTTGGAGACGGTCGTTTTTCTATTTAAATAATGAATTAAATATCCTAAATAAATGATCGCTGGGTGGATTATGGACGCGAATTTGAGCATTGAGCAGCCGTTGGACACCTATGAAATAAAAGAGCTTCAAAATTATTATAGAGCACTAGATGTCCCGCAACTTCTTAGGGGTGTTCTCAAAAAGTTCACTAGGTATATATTATGGTATCGTTATGAAATGATTTTGATATTTTCCAGGATAACAAACATCAATCTCAAATCTGTTATCAATATTAGCCAAGAGGTCGTTAGAAACATGATTAAGAACAAGATACAAGGGTCTATTGTCAACATTTCCTCCCAGGCATCCAAAGTGAGCATTCATTTCCTACTACCCTATTATTAAACTAGCGAATGTGATAGAGTAATGCCATGTGACTGAGGTTTTGACAGAAGTTTAAATTTTCAATAGCAGTGTTGAATGATTGTAGGTAAGTATGCTTAATGTTAAGTTGTTAACCAAACAATAGGTGCAGTTAAACTTCTGTCAAAAACTCAGTAATAGGCATAGATAGGTGCATAGGGCACGAAGAACCTAAGCCATCTTGATAAACAGTAATTTAAGAAGTAACTTAGCAGGTACCAAAAAAAACAAAAAATCAAAGACTACACAATGTTGGTAACCAAGTGGAATAAGATAATAATATTGTGTTATTCGTTTCAGGCAGCTGTAAAGGACCATACGATTTATGGAGCTACAAAAGCTGGTTTGGACGCGGTAACTAGGAACATGGCTTTGGAGCTTGGGAAGTACGGGATAAGAACAAACTCTGTCAACCCAACAGTTATTATGACGGCAATGGGCAGGGAGGGATGGTCGGATCCCGTCAAAGCCAATACTATGATGTCAAAAATACCTTTGGGCAGGTGATGATTATTTTTGAAATTATCAAATACCTATGAACGTACAAGCTTTAATCATAAAACACTATAAGTGCCTATTTTAAAGAGCACTGAGGCGTTAAGACCTTTACAGCTACTTACATTGCTTCAAGCGCTCGAATCTCAATATTAGAAGAATAATTGAGCTTTACAAAAAAGATTTTTCTGGCGATGTCTTCCATCAGCTACTACTTATTTTAAATTGCCTCATTTTGTTACAGGTTTGGTGAAGTCAACGAAGTAGTAGATACAGTTTTGTTCCTGCTTAGTGACAAAGCCAGTATGATAAATGGAGTGGAGCTACCCATCGATGGAGGATTTCTAGCTACATAGAAACTGCAGCTAATTATGAGAACAAACAACTTATTTTGTATTCATTAAAACAAATATCTACTCATAACATGGTTTTTTTAACGAGTATTTTTTTTCATTACTATCAAGCTAATTTTTCATGAGTAGCTTCATTTTATAAGACGAACACAGAGCTAATAGGTATAGTTCCGTGAAGACGAACAACAATTATTATTCCTTTGTGAAAAATCTCGAAAGTGGTAACTCTGACAGATATTCCATGATTTAATATTTCGATTTGATGGTCCTAAAATATGGATTGTTCTATAATATTATTTTGTAGGACAATGTTACTCTTAAATAATATTATTATACTTAACTATTATTAATATACTGATTAATCACGTTTGTTGTATGGGAGCCCCTCTTAAATATTAATTTTATTTAATTTTTAGTATTTGTTAAATTTATAATAATAATAAAGTCGTTTATAGCGGCAACAGAAATACACAATCTATGAAAATTTCAGAAGTCTAGCTAGAGCGGTTCTTGAGATACAGCCTGGAGACAGACAGATAAACAGACATCGAAGTCTCAGTAATAGGGTCCCGTTTTTACCCTTTGGGTACGAAACCTTAAAATAGGATCAAAATGTTTTATTCCAATTAGGTACCCCGATATAGTACTAGAGTCAATTTCTTTTCTCACTTTTTGCCATCAGATCCTGATAGATCTATTGAGGTACTATAGACTGGAGAGAACCTTATATCGGTGTATAAGCGTCAAAAGCGTGTAATGTTATGTCCTACTTACTAGGACATAACAAAGGAGTCTTTCTGCATATTTCATGTAATAAAAGTGTTATTAAAGGTTTTTAGTGAACATTTAACGTGCTAGATATTGTTGAGTTTTGTGGTTCCGCTAAATAATAAACCATAAGAATGGTCAAAGAATGCCTCAAACACGTGAATTTAACATTAAATACGTAAGTTTTGAACGACGTTTTTTAAGCTTTTCAATCGGTATTTTTGTAAGATAAAAAGATGATTTATAAGTTTATTCATCCCTTAATCGTGCTATATAAGGCATTAGTGCTAAAAATGTCATATCAATTAAGAATTTAGCTATAAAAATTGTATAGCTTTTTACGTGTGTTTACTGATTCTCATCACTTGAACTATAGTTAATCGATATCATGAACTAATTGAATTTCTTTCCTGTATCATAATGTGCTTCGAAATAATCGACAAATAGAAATGTTCAAGAAAATAAACGCACACTACTTGTATGAAAATAAGCACAAAATGGCCACGCGATGACGGGCTAAGACTACATCTATAATATAGACTTCATCTATGGGCGGCAGTATGTCCTATAGTAACTTTTTTTACATTAATATTAAAATAACTTTAATGTCATTAAACTATTTATAAATACCAGATCTCGACTCTCGAGTGATTTCCGAATTTTGAAACACTGAGGGCCAAAAAAGTTATTCATAAGAACATGTCCAAAGTTACGTACACGATCTATGGTAAATGTAAAATGACTAGTGATTGGACAGTACCAGTCATTAGAAAAAGCACAAAAACTTAATAATATTTAAGGTTGCTATAAAAAATGCCTGTTTTCTAGTCATTTCAGCCTAAAAGGGCCCATGCATGCATGGCTTATGCAGGTTAGTGAATGGTGTCGCAGCCTGCACGGCCGACTGGCATACGACACCGGACACCATTCACTATAATCCTGCATAAGCCGGTGGATGGCAAGGCGGCCTGCCGTGAATAGGCCCCTTTAGGCATTTTTTTATTTGTGAAAAGAATAATGACAGCTGTCATTTGTCAAATTTCATGTGTCAAACATTCCTAACGTCAGTTGTCACTCGAGTTTTTGTTAAAAACCCTTTTTGTAAAAATAAGAAAACTGCACTTTATCTTTAGTGAAATTAACACTTGTATAGGTTTAAACTAAACTATCAAAAAATATTTTAAATATATAAGGGTCTGTAAAAGTAAAAAATGGAAATCTCATTTAAAGGCAAGCGAATTCTGGTTACCGGTGCAGGACAAGGTTTGTTAATTTTATTGCTCGTATAGCATTACTTATAATGAGATAAAGCTAATTTATGCATGAATAATGTTTCTTTAACCTCTATTCATGTAAATGTTCCAATTTCAAGGCATCGGAAGAGGCATAGCGATAGAGTTATGGCGAGCCGGGGCAAATATTGTCGCACTATCGAGAACCAGAGCTCATTTAGAGACTTTGCAGAGCGAATACCCTTCGATAGACATCGTCGTCGCAGACATCGGCAACTGGGATGAGACGCGCGCGGTTATTGAATCACTGGGACACTTTGATGCCTTAGTAAACAATGCTGCTATTGCCATATGCGAGCCCTTCCTGACATGTTCGCCAGATGCATTTGATAAGTAAGATTATATTAAGCATTACCCTTAAATATGAAAAATATATAGAGAAAGCATGTTCAGAAAATTAGCCCATAAGCCATAAATGCTGGAGCTGGCGATCAAAACCGGACAAGTCCACCAGAGTGTGAAAGTATATTTTTTTTCGAATCGTCTTCTCTTGACCCATCTGCGTCAATCCCTGTTAATATTTTCAATCAAAATCACAAACAAAGTTACAAAGGTTTTAAGAAGTCAATTTTCAAACAATACTGGATAAGTTCAGTAGTAGTAGTAGTCAATACTAGTTTTTTAACCACTGTGTAATTTTTTTTCTCATAGACTAATCCAGTTCTTTTCGCCAGCTCCTCTAATGTATGTTAATTCTTGACTCCATAAATTTTTTAATTCTTTTTTACAGAACATTTGATGTTAATGTTAAAGCCATATTAAATATAAGCCAAGTAGTTGCCAGAAAAATGATAGAGAAAGGAGTTCACGGTGCCATAGTGAATGTCTCCTCACAGGCATCAAAAGTAAGTTAATATATTATAATGGTTATTTTAAAAAATAACTCTTCTTAGATTCTTTGTAAGTCTTAGTAAAAATGTGCAAATTCATGCTTATATTTTTAAAACATTACGCAAATAAATGAAAATACCTTCAATTCACATACAATTGCTTCATCTTGTTATAGTTATTGATATTGTATTCCTATATTTTTTTCTTTATCTCTTTAATAATTACCAACATTGAGTGGATTACATATTATTATGTTATGACAGCAATTTAATGCTTATCTACTGCAAGATAAGAAATTTTTATTGCAACTTCAATGTTAACCAAAATTGTGTAATTAATACCTCGATTGTGGGAATCACAGATAATAGATAGCCTTTAGTTAAAGACCAAAGACAAAAAAAAAAGATTACTGTAAGTATATAGATAAATGTATAGATTTGCATTTTTTTTTAGTATAAAAAAAAATGCAAATCTATACATTTATCAATTTAAGTTGCAAACCCCACTAGGACAAGTTTACAAATTTATGCAAACTAAACTTGTAGGTAATTATTTATGTTTTATAATTTCAGGCCGCATTAAAAGACCATGCCATATACAGTGCTTCCAAGGCCGCTTTAGATGCCCTCACCCGAGCCATGGCCCTGGAGTTGGGCTCTCATGGTATCAGGGTGAATGCTGTCAACCCTACTGTGATAATGACAGCTATGGCGAAAGTGGGTTGGTCCGACCCTGAGAAAAGCTCAGAAATGAAAGCCAAAATACCACTTGGAAGGTAAAATATAATAATATGTTGTTTAACAAAAATACAAGTTATATTCATTCTTAAGTATTGTCTATTTAAAACAGTTGTATTATTTATACTGCTGTTTTTCAAATGTACAAATACATCCCACACATACGAATGGCTGTGCAAATAATTACATAAAAGCAAAAGAAATATTATTATATTATATTTGTAAAACGCTAATCAAAGATAACCAACCGTGACCACAGAAGTCAGTTGTTCCCAGGAAACTTTTTTGTGGGCAAATTAATATTATTTTGGCGTCGCCTCTTTCGCAAGAGGCCCATACTTTAATCAGGTTCTATTTATTGTCAATGACGAGTTGCATAGTTCAATTTTCAAACTAATTTTGAATAATACTATGAGGCTGGCATAGATGCCAATACGTGCATTTATAAGCCTCGTCAAAAATTTGAATTAAAAAAATCTGCTTGTATATGAATGAGTTGAAATTTTTAATTTTCAGATTTGGCGAAGTCTCTGAAGTGGTGAACACTGTTCTGTTCCTTTTGAGCGACAAGGCCAGCATGATTAACGGAGTAGAACTGCCTATTGATGGAGGATTCCTCGCTACATAATCTCCAAACATACCAAAGATATTGAGAACAAGTGGTTCTTGTATATTTAAGATCTGTTAATATTTTTATATCATAATTATTATAAGTAGTACCAAAGAAATGAAAGCAATTGCCATTGTAAATTAGTAACTTGTTTAAATACAAGACAGGGATTAAACAAATAATAAGGGTATGTTAATATTGTTATAATAACATACCCCTTACCTTACTAATAAAACTTACTCAAAGGATATGCTGCAATTTTTTTTATTCTTGTCTGCTATATTGAAAAAGTCTTTATATTACTTGTAGATTACCCATTGTGTAACTTTTATTGGTAGTTAGAGTTACTGTACCTATGTAGTCATGATTGTTTTCTTAATGCCTGTCTTATGTCTATTTTTCCTAGATAGATATACTTAATTATGACTAAAAACAATTTAACATTAAGAAAAACTAAATGAATTCACTAAAAAGTGCTACTTATCAATATTCAAAATTTCAAACTGATTTTGTGTAACAAGCAATCTGTTATTACGTCTTATTACTTTAATGCAAAGTGCAAATAATAAATTACTTTCGTTTAATTTATTGGTTTTTAACTTAGAATAAAAAATATTCTCCTTTAATCTATATGTTAAGTACTCACATGCGGTTTTGCTCGATAGTTTTACTCCAAATCAAATAATAATCACCGTGTGGACCGCAAAACTCACAGCTCGAAGGCTTATAAATTAAATATATCGATTTAGAATAAAACTTTCGAGCAATGCTGAATGTGTGGACGGAATCCCGAGCCGCGGATGTGAGTACTTAACATTAGAATGATATTGATTAAAAATAACTTTACATTAATGCCTGCTTTTGCAGTCTTTTTTTATTCATAAAAATGTATTGAGCTGTCTCTATGTTAAAAGCGATATAGCAACAAAATTGTATGTATTAGAATACTTCTAAATTATCTTTTATAAACCATCTATACCTATTTGTAGGTACATTTGCCTACTCAACAAAATAATTTAATATTATACCAAAATATATACATATAACCTTGATAATTCTAGAACACAGAAATGATTGTAGTAGAAACCTTAGTAAACTTAAAGTTACACATATGCAAAACATTCTTATCACAAAGTTATTAATACATCCTTTGTTTTGAACTCCTTTGATAAACTGTACGACTGTTCCCTTACATAATAAGATAACAAATACTTGATATAACTTGGTAGTTGGTAGTAAAAGTATTTGCGTTGACGAAAATGGTCAAATGTTTTGAGGGAAAAAGGATTCTGGTCACTGGAGGTTGCTCGGGTGAGTCGTTTTCTCTACTTGTAAACGAGCATATGAAACACCTGATGGCAAGACATTTTAGGATGAATCTATTTACTCTTTAAGCACCCCGTAAGTAGTTGAGTACCTGTCTACAGCAGAAAAAATGCCAAGATAGTAAGATAATATGTGTTTTGTATGAGGTCTGGTAAATATATTTGGATAAGATTCTGTGCTATGTGATCAATAGTATTCTAAATATAATAATATAAAATACTTATGGATTCCAACATGGGCGTACCCCAGGTAGGGGAGTAAACGCCAATTTTCCTGGCAAGTGAGAATTAAAAACGTGTTACCTACTCTGCACAAAATGAAGTGTTGAAAACAAAATATTTTTCAGTCAGATTAGTAAAAGTAAATTGTTATGATTTTTTATTTCAACATACCAGAAGGCAGAATAACCATATTCTCGAAACAGATATGAGCTCCCCACCCCCTAGCTGAAATCCTGGGTACGCCCATGGATTCCAATATTATGAAAACTGATGAACAACGCTCTTAAATTAGTTACTTTTATTTTGTTTTGTACAGGAATTGGAAAAGGTACAGCGACGGAGCTATGTCGTTGTGGTGCCAGCGTTGTGGCGCTCTCTCACCAAGCTGATAGCTTGGCGAAACTTAAACAGGAGTACCCAGATATCGAGACAGCCTGCGTCGATCTCAGGGATTGGGAGAAGACGAAAGAGGTCGTTGACTCCTTAGGCGTGTTCGATGGGCTTGTGAACTGTGCCGGTTTTATAATCACTCAACCGTTTCTAGAATGCTCGCCTGATATATTTGAACAGTAAGTTTTTTTAGGCAGGAAATGGCTAAGGATGTTAAAGTAAACACAAGGTATAGGTAGCGACTAGCGAGTTACAACTTACAATAGTTACTAGTAGGATATTATAAGTTAACGTACCATAAATGGCTATTTCAATTAAGTAAGTGTCCATACAAGGTCCATACTATCAGCACTTTCTCATCACATTCAATGATACCTTTTTTCAGGACAATTCAAGTTAATACAACAGCAATACTCAACATTTCGCAAATCGTTGCAAGGAAAATGATAGAGAACAAAATTAAAGGGTCAATTGTTAATATTTCCTCACAAGCATCAATGGTAAGTCATTTTACGTGACAGCACAAAATATTACAATAATAAAGATCTGTTATTGCGAAATGCGACTGTCTTGTCGCGCGTAGTCAATTTTGAATAGAATTTGTAAGAACTACTCAACGCCGCATCCCGTCGCGTTTCGGTGTAAACTGACCCTGGATATTTAAAGTCAGCTTTGGATTTTGGAATGGGCATTGTCCAAAAAAAATTACATGTACTTTTTATATTTTTTTCGTTAAAATAGGGTATTTTAAGAATATAAATTAAATAATTTTGAAATTCATTGGCTAGTTTTTTCTCAATAAATTTTTAAAGTTTCGCTCTGACGTCATCATCGGCGGCCAATAATTGACCTCTGCAGTATGTCTTTCTTTCAATCTTATTTATAATGGCTGGTTCGTCAAATGCAAGTTCTTATTATGTGAAAGCTGATACGAGAAGCTTACCAAAAGTTCGAAACGTAATGTTGGTCGAATTTATTGCTAATTTAACGCCATTGAAGGTCAAACAAAGGTTAAACATATTTGTTCAAAAATATAAGTAACTAATGGGTATTTTTTTCGTTTATATACAGAAAAACGATCACTGACCTTATTCCTCGAAATATTTTTGTAATGAGCAAAATTAAAAAAAAATGGGCAATCCCCATTATGTAGGTATATAGGCAGTAATATAGGCCTATGCCGCCCATGGCGCCCATGGCCCATAAAATAAATTGACATTATTTTCAATTTATTTTACAATAATTTTAAATCAATATTTTGACTATTATTTTATTTTTGGAATTATTTTTATTTTATTAATGTTATTGGTAACTTATTCAATTTTTTACATCAATTTTACTTTTTTTACAATTATATTTTATTAAATTTTTTTAATCATTTTTACATTTTTCTAATGAAATTATAATAATAATTAGATCACTCTTAAAATAATTGCATGTCCTTTTGAATTTTTAATTTTATGTAGACTTACTAAATTATTGTTTATTACTTATTAACTTAATCTTGATTGTTTAATTGAATTTATCTAAAATGTTGTGCATATCTATAAGTGATGTAAACACTAGCTCTTATTTATTTAATGTTGGCTAAAATGTAAGTGTTTATATTGTTGATGTGCCTAAATAAATAAATAAAATAAATAAATAAATGGCCTATGGGCGGCAGCGTCCTATGGCGTTCTAGGGGGGCGGCAGAGTTCGTACGTAGGGGCGCCAAAATTAAAGTAGCCTGTATTCTTAAAAAATATATAAATCCGGCCCTGTACAAAGTTCGTAACACCGTGACGTACGTCCACGTATTTTGTCACGCTTATTATTATAAAAGTAATGTTTTTTATTGAAAGGGATACTGTTTGAAAACTTGTGCAGTGTGCTATGCTTATTTTTGTAGGTTGCTCTTAAGGACCACATTGCGTACTGCGCCTCAAAAGGTGCCGTGGACGCGATGACTCGTGTGATGGCGTTGGAGCTGGGACCTCACGGCATCAGGGTCAACACCATCAACCCGACAGTGGTCATGACAGAGCTGGGCCGCAGGGTGTGGGCTTGTCCGGAAAAGTCAGGGGCTATGCTCGCCAAAATTCCCCTTGGAAGGTAGATTCCAGTTTTGGTTTCTGAGCTCGTTGATAGTTGATATGGAATATTGGTGGAGAGTAAGAGACGCAAAGTTTAGGGCAAACGAGCAAAGGGAACCTGGGGCCGTACCACGAAACGGTTTTGAGACTCAAACAATCGTACGAGAATGTTGCGTCCTATTCTAACAAACGTGAAATGACGTTGTTAGAGCAGGACGCGGCATTCTCGTCCGATTGTTTGAGTCTCAAAACGGTTTCGTAGTAGGCCTACAGGGCCCGTACCACGAAACGGTTTTGAGACTCAAATAATCGGACGAGAATGCCACGTCCTGCTCTCTCGTCGTTATTTCACGTTTGTTAGAGTAGGACGCAACATTCTCGTACGATTGTTTGAGTCTCAAAACCGTTTCGTGGTACGGGCCCTGATGGCAATTAGGTATCAGTAATTCAGCACCCATGGATCTCCACAATATCAGAGGTGTTGCAACTTGCAAGCAATGTCGACATTTTAAGATTAGTGATTATGATACTTTTAAAGGAAATAGCAGTGCACTGACCAAGCGAGCAGCCTCGCGAGTCGCGAGGCTCCTCCTCGAGAAATCCTCGGTCGGTCAACACGTGCCTCGCCCGAGGCCAACGTACACATTGCCTCGCCCGAGCCTCGCGAGGCTGCTCGCTTGGTTACACGGCTATTGACGACTGTTTATTCTAGTTCAGAGTTTACCATAACTATTAACTACTAGTCTCGTTAACTGTGCGCGACGGAGACTAAGGGCAAGGTACATATTAAAAAACTACTATTTACAATTATTATTTGTACTTTTTATTATTTTCTTTCTTACAGATTCGGTGAAGTGCACGAGGTAGTGAACGCTATATTGTTTCTACTGAGTGATAAGTCCAGCATGATCTCCGGCGCTCAGCTGCCCGTGGACGGAGGTTACTTGGCTACGTAGAGGTGCTCAATAAAATAACATTGAAAAAGACATTTATTTTATTCAGTTTATTGTGCCAAATGAATCAATACATACTGGACGTGGAAATTAATGCAAGCATAATAAATGTATATAATGTAAAGCATATTATGCTAATCTACATCGGCCAGTACGAGTTTTAAAAACACGACCACAATGTCAACCAAACAAAGTTAAGGTCTTATATCGCTTCAACATAGAGAGAACACGATCAGTTCTTACATTCTTTCTATATCCAATAAAAGCCATCATATTTCCTAGTACCCTACATCTAATTCATTCCTTTTCTTTTTTAATCCAAAAGATTTAAGCTGAATACCGTCGATTTTGTAGAGTATACATTACACTTACAATTTAACCAAAAATTAGATTTCCAATGTCCTTTTAGGCTGTGATACTTTGCTGACATAATATGAGCAAGACACTCGACTACATAGGATATTATCGACAATTAAAATGTATACAATAATATAAGCCAAATAATATTTAACACTACAACAGTTATGTATTTGTTTCCATTACTTAATATATTATAAAAACAGTGTGTCGGTTTACCTATCTTATAATTATTATATACAAAAATTAAGTTTAGTCTTTTGTCAGAGCGGACAAAACTGTTAAAAGCCACGACCGTTTCTCAGAGGGGTAAACACAAAATGGTATGACATTTTATGTTCTCATTATTTTCACTTGCACGACGTGCATTCACCTCGAGCCACGGATTCGACGGGATCATCGGCTAACGTAACACTTCTAACATTAGTAAACAATATCATTAAAATATATATTTGGGTATTATTAATACACAAACATCCTAAAATATCAAATATCGATCGTACTTACATACATGCCAACGCAATACAATTGGCACCCACCCTCGGCGGACGACGCCGCTGAGGCCGTAACTCTTGAACGATTTTATAGTCGTTAAAATGCTAAATATACTTAAATATAAACTAAACTTATTGGGAGGAAAGTTTTTTATTAGATATCAAATGTATCAATATATCAACACGCGCTGATAGCTCAATTTTACTATTTAATAGTTTTTCGATGTGCTAGGTAAAAAAAAACTTAACCTTATTGTGATTTATAACTAAATCTTATACATATTATGTATAATGAATATACCAGGACTTTAACGACCTGCCTTTTTACATCGAATCTTAAACAATATTAAAATATAATATTTACAAAGTTGAACCTAATTCTCAGTCATAATAAAGGATGGTCACTGAGTGTGATACAAACACATTACACATCCAATCTGACATAGTTTTAGTGCAGCAAACTTCTTTGCAAAGGATTGAGAAAAATTAGAAGTTATTGATGTAACAAAAATTCAAGTTGCATAGAAAACTAAACAAAAATATGATCCAAAAAAGTAAAGGAAATTTAACTACATACTCTTATTAACAGTTACTGTTAAGAAATACAAAGGATACTTATTGATATATATAAGTTTCAGTTTAAATCTCTTTAATTACATAGTTTCCTACATATTCATCTATTTATTTCAAACTAAGAATTATTGGTAGATAAAATAAATTCTTTAATCCCTGAGAGGTACATAGCAAGCATTAATAAATGGCGCAAAGCAAATTGTGAAACATGTTTTGGTAAATAACATGAGATCAAAGTTAAGACAAACATTAAAAGGAAAATGAATTTACATTCAATATAAAATTGTCTTCCATGGTAATTATTGACTTACATTTCAACTGAAAAGTTTAACTTTATACAAAAGTACGCAACAACTAACCTCATTTAACCTATGGCAGTGTCAGGACATTGCACCGATGTACGGTGTACTACTGTGGAATATTACATCAGACTTAAAATGTACCAAAACATATAAAGATAGTTTAATAACCTCGCCTAATAATTATGAACAAGTTCTTAATCATTAGCCTCTATGTAGATGTGTGGTAACTATTTATTGAATTCTGAATTATTTCTTGGTAATTTTCCTTTGCAATATTTTGATTCCATCAATTTATATTGAAATAATATTATAAAATTGTTGTATGGAAGACAATCTATTCTCTTAAAGGGAAAGAAAAATGTATTGCACAAATCTTAAGCAATAATATACACTACAAAAATAACAAACAATGTTTAGTACAAATTGTTAAAAGAATAAAAAAAAATTACTGGAATACAATTTGAAATACGGTTTTTATAACTGAATATTATAGATCAATCAAGGCCAGGTCATTTAAATGCATTTTGTTGTTGATATTATTTTGTTTTTATTTGATTGTGTGTATCTAAAATTTTGGCCCTAATATAGCACAAACATGAATGCACACATTTGAACATGGTTTATCTGTCTTACATCTAAACTGTAATATAACTGAGCATAAAGTACAAGACGACCGGGCTGAGGTTCGCCCTTACCAGCTACGCCAAATGAGTTATTAATTATTATAATTAGACACGAAAGTAATTAGTCCATCCCACTCTTTAGACTAAAAATAATTTACAATATATGAAATGTAACGTGAACTTACAAAACTCTTACTAGTAACATCGAACACTCTTCCGACACCGTGCATGCTATGTCACAAATATTGAAATTAAATCGGCGACGCCGATTTTTCACATAGCGTGAACAGATTACACATTCGCACCACCGACACCGCATCTCTTCTATAAAAACGACAGCTTCATCGTATGCATGAGCTTAATCGCAGCAACTAGCCATAGATAAATAAATGACAATAAATACTGCCCACATTTAGTAAGAATGACAGTGTATCTTCACTACTGCATCTAGTACTCGTCGAGTCAGTTTATCTTCACTAATGGCAGGTCACAGAGACAAAGTCGACATGAAACTACTTAGTCAATAATTTTTAACCGGTAGGCCTTCATCACGAGGTGACCGACCGGAGCGTCGGTCATGCATCGAAAAGAAATCCGATTCAATTTCTAAAATCGAACTAGACGACCTAGTTAAAATATTGTACAATATGTGTATACAAACTATTAAATGTAGCGTCAAAACGATAACACAATCTGATCTAATATAAAAGCGCCGGGACGGCGGCGGCCCGAGTTAATCGTCCACGGAGGTAGATCCGCAATACAGTCCGGGGCACTAGCACTAGATCACTGCGGTGTGTTTGGGCGGGGCCGGGGGCGGGGCGCGGGCGAGCGGCGCCGGCTGTAGGGCGCGCGTCACATGTGCGGGCGCGCGCGGCTGCGGTGTTGCGAGCCGCCTCACCGCCACTCAGTCACCGCCGCCACCGCCGTGCTCGGCTGCGCCGCGCTGCCTGCGACGTTGTTCGCGCCCGCTGGAAAATATTAGTTCGGATTAGCTACGAAATCGCTTAACGTACAGCCTACCAAGAAAGAGTAGACGCCGAAATTAATTTTCCAAACATAATCATGATCAAATGGTAGTTTTTGCGCCTTGTATTTTCACAGAGAATGTTTGAACATTTCAAATAATAATGCTCTGACACATTTTTTATTTGCAATAATAAAGTTTTAGTGCTTTTTATGTGATTTAAATATTATGTTCGGTGTCTACTCTTTTTTGACAATCTGTAATGTGCTGCATATGGATGCACGTAATAACGCTGATGTCATGTCAACACTAGCGACTCAATAGCTGCCACAAGCCCGCGACTAATAACCTCATATATTTACATCCTTTCTCATTGTGTTTCAATATTTTCCTTCTCACTTGCTTATTCCAGTCGAACAG
The DNA here is from genome assembly GCF_905147365.1 of Aricia agestis. Classification (NCBI taxonomy): domain Eukaryota; kingdom Metazoa; phylum Arthropoda; class Insecta; order Lepidoptera; family Lycaenidae; genus Aricia; species Aricia agestis. The sequence goes on from NC_056417.1 coordinate 8,903,558, forward strand.
TTCAGGTTAGGATTTAATGTAAAAGTAATTAAATATTGACCTTGTTTTTTCATTACAACATTTAGCAGTCAGAAGATAAAAATATTGCGCAATATTTTGTTTACGAGCCAAGGACAAAGAAATGATAAAGAAAAGACAATTGAAGCAATTCCATGTCCTAAAAAAAATATATCCACAGCCGAACATATAACCTCCTCATTTTTTGGAAGTCGGTTAAAAATCAACAACTTTACTCCATTCACGAACTTTAATTAATGTGAAGTCACATCTTAATTTGCTTTTTTTTCAAAATCTTTTATAATTCATTGCATGATTATATCAATGAAACAAACTCTGAAATACTTACAGTTTTCTTGCTCTTGAGTCTGCTCATGGCGCCTCAGTGTTCTATCATTGGTACCAGGTTGATAATTGCCTCGTTGCACTCCTGTTAGCATAATTTAATTTAAAATTTGAATAAATACTTTATAGGTCATCCTTAACAGTAAAACTTATTTGAGACATTTATTTACTTACTATTAAGTGACCTCAAAACATCCAAATGACTAGTCAAAGAATCATGGCCAAATTTGTATAGAAGCTGGACTTGAATTTTATTTTTGATGTCCCAAAATAAACAATAGTTAGATTTGTTTGTTCTTATGCTCTAAACATAATTCCGTTTGAGAATTATGTCTAAATGGCCACGGTTTTTACAATAACTAGAGATCGCCCAATGGTCGAAATTCGACCTTACTTGCAACGACATTAGGACTACTACCTATATTTTGTAAAAAATATTGACTTATAGTTTTTTTCAATTCTTGTCTCTAGGACTCAGCTGATCTCAGACTGGCCGTTTAAGCATTGTCTAATACTATCTAAAATTAAATAAAAGAACAATAATCCATTTTCAATTTGTCAACTTGTTGTCAACAGACTTAACCATAAATAAAAGAGTATAATTCGTATGTATAGGCTTGTCACTCAAAAATCTGTCATTTTCCTAGTAGTAGTGATGTAGTGTGTAACGTTTTATTTGTTAAAAATATATATGATAAAAGTATAATTTTAAAATAATATTAGCTCGATGCACTCCTTCACCAATCACCATATAAAATATAACTGTGAGAAATTTCATACACATACGTTTCCCCATTTTTCGTAAAAAGGGTTAAAAAGTTTTTCTCTCACATATTAATATGTATATAGATTAGTAACGTTTACAATTATTTTGAGGTTAGACTTAAGAACTACCTTTTTTCCCGACTGTGGTGTAGCCTACAAGTGTATATTCGGCGATCTCGTTTCTAATTATTTCAATTTTTCCTAATGTATTACCCAAAAAATAGAACGAATGCGAATGATCGCCGGCTGTCAGAACATAATATGAAAGACAACAACGAAACTAAAAATATCTTTTTTGTGGCTATTTAAAGACACATTTCTAATGTTTTTTGATACCTTAAAATATTAGGGAATTTTTGATACCAATGGCATATTGGGACGCCAACGCCCACATTTTATCATCTGGTACGATTTGGCCATTGTTCTTTGTGTGTGCTGTTTTATTGTTATTATAGTTTAGACATCATAACTAGTAAATCTCTACAATAACAGACAACGCACTGCTAATTTTATAAAATGTATTTTACATTTAATGCTACTTACCAAATTTCAGCATATTCCAGTCGAAGACAAAGTCATATGTGAAACCTTGTCTGTGGAATAATGTACGGAAGAGTTGACGCAGGTGGCGGTAGTCCGGCCTGTCCTCGAAGTGGAGTCGTCGGCAGTATTTCAAGTACAGTTGAAATTCAATTGGATGATTCTAGAAAAAAAAACATTTTAATTTTTTTTCGCCTTGCATTTTTCTCACTTCAAAGACTTGCAAGTAATTTAATCCTGACTTGCTCTTAATGCACACTCATCTGGTGAGAGCTGCGGGGCGCAATGGTCGCTTTGGAGAATAATATTATGAATCATAATATGATTCGAAATCGCAAAGTGCAAGTTTGCTTGTAATTCATGTCTAATAATTCGTACTAATTTGACATTTATCAGTTTGACAGTTTTGACAATAATTCTGATTCAGAGGAATTCCTAAATGTGACCGTTTTAGCCCTGCTGAACACTGTCTGCCAATGGTGACAAGAGACCAAGCGGAGATATTATTTTCTGTAATGTATGTAATTGGTCTAAATGCTTACCTTGCAGAGCTCGTCAAAAGGTGTGGATAGTTTCTTTTCGGATATTCTTTCGTATTTCTGCCGTTTGGTGGCTGCTTTCAGTCCCTGCCATGGAAGACTTCCGCGATTGAAATACATTAACACGTAGCCCAATGATTCTAAATCATCACGTCTGGATTGTTCAATACCTAAATGAGTGTTGATTGAAGCATATCTTGCTGTGCCTGTAATATAAACAGCATATTATTATAAGAGTATGTATATAACAATATTTTCAATAATTATAAGTTGTTATTAACTTAATAACAACTTATTAAGGTTTGTAAGCCATAATTTTAAAAAATAAGTTATAAGAGTATGCAAAGATGTAGATAAAATAAAGAACATCTTAAAACAACATGCACTTAGCAAAGGCCGGGGCAGAGAACGCTACTAGGACATTCAACAAAAATTTGACGTCATGTTGCATCACATAATATCATAATATGAGAATATTGTCAGAAACATTGTCAAACACTGAATAAATCTTTTTATTTACTGCCTGTGGAGGTGCTGTTGACTAGCATGAAAACATTCCAGTAATATAATATCCTTTTAGTGCGACAAGGCTTTAAATGGATGTGGGCAGGGTCGCTGCTGATAAAGAGAACAGCGTGGATGGCAGCGTTAGTTCCTTTTTTCGCCACGTTCATTTGAAGCCTTGCCGAGCTCTATAATATTTAGCTGAATTTTCTTACCTGTCAAATTTTTGTTTTCTCTGTAAGGGATATGTTGATTGGTGCGCGGATCTTTGTATTTCTTGGCTAGTCCAAAGTCTATTATGTACACTAAGTTTCCTCTCTTCCCGAGACCCATCAGAAAGTTGTCAGGTTTTATGTCTCTGTGAAAAGGAAAGAATAAAAATGATATTGAGTTTTAAGTGGATTATAGAAAGAAATGTGACACTTATTTTTACAAAAGTAGATTGATAATAATATTTCTTTACAAAATTACTTCAAGTTAATTAGTAAAGTCAAGAAAACTTAGGACGACATACTGTAGGTAGTGTTAGGTCAAAGGGTTATAGTTAAATTAGTATCATGTTATCACTTTTCTTCATATTAACCCATCAACTCCCAAGTGGCATCCGGGTGCCACAAACCAATTGAAAAACTATTGTGTCTGCGATTCCCACACTTGAGGTATTAATGAAAGAGGAGGCTTATTTTTTATCTAAAGAAAAGCAAAGCTCAATAATCAATATTACCAGCAATGAACCATCGAGGAAATTGATTCCTAGGCAATTGACAGACCAACATCATTTGGTTGGATCATGTCAATTCAATGTTGATAGTGATCTGTCGGCTGGTTTTGACGTAACGCGACCAAACTACGAAGGTTCCCCATCTGCCTAGGAATCAACTTCTCTGATAGTACTTACATAGATTATATGAATTACATTTATTAATCACATTATAAAGATAAACGAACAAATACAACACATTAATTTGGTCCAGTTTAATGAATTTAATCCATACAATATATTTTAAATGCGAAAATGTATCTGTCTGCCAACTTCACACCATAAAGTTAATATACCTAGCGGAATAGAGCAACAATCTCGGGCTGTTAAATGAAACCGAAATTGGTTTCATCTGTGTGTAAAAATATTTGTACATATACACTTACACAAACATGATAGAACATGATTTCTATGAGATTAAATTGTCAACGTGTGGCACGTGCCGACTGGACATTAAAAAAAGAGTGCTGCTGTCATGTATCACACGTCTCTTTTTACCATGCAGTGTTACTGATAGTGACATCCCTCTTGCTCAGGCCTTTGTTTCTCTATTCCGCTAGGTATATTAACTTTATGCTTCACACCCAAACTGACATATTATAATAGATTTTCCCACAAAAAGTATGGTTTCCGCTCGATAAACTAATTTTGGCGCAACGGTCCTGCGGGCGTCATCTAGTCAGAGTATAAAATATTATTATCAACCTTCTTGACCTGCACAACATAGTTGTACTCAATGTATTGATGAACATATCTGTTTGTTGTATGCCACTTTCATTATCATTTGGAACATTATAACATACAACTCATTCAAGTAATAACATAGTAGTAGCCAGGGGGGGGCAAATTACCCAGGTTCTGGTGCCAGGGGGGGGCAAATTACCCAGGTTATGGGCCAGGGTGGGCAAATCAGATTTTTCATAAGCTAGGTGTTTATAAAGAATAAAAAATTAATAATTTTTTGTTGTAAAAATATTGTATTGCAAACAAATGGCAAAAAATTGTTTTCTTAATTTTTAATTTTTAAAGATAAAAATACTAGATAATATACTTAGTAGGGACGTCAACATGATCCAGGGGGGGGCAGATGCCCCCCCCCCCCTGCCCCCCCCCCCCCCCCCCCCCCCTCGGTACGCCCATGCAAAACACTAAACTCTTATTATGTTAATTCTTAAAAAACCAACAATAGATCATAACAGTGTCATTACTCATTAATAAAAACAAACATCACTTCATTTGTTTAAAAGATAATGAAATTATAGCTATTGTGAGATTAACTAATTAATTTTTTGACTATGCTTTTTTCTAAGGAATAAAATATATTTTGGCACAATGCTTTAATTATTATATTATAATAAATAAACAATAATATAATTTGTAATCTTATTGAGAAACATTTTAGACTTAGGAATGTATGACGACATTCCAAGCACTTCTTAAAGCTACCCTTACTGCTGCACTTAGAGAAATTCAATGATATTTATAATTTATACTAATAAAGAGTATGGGCGTGGTTCTACTAGCTGGCCCTGCATACATTTTTGGCAAAAGTGTATGGCTCTCTTTGTCACTTACCGGCGCCGGCACCGGCCCGGCGATGGGTCCTGCCGCATAGCAAGCTTCCCACCTGGTGCCGGGCCGACATGCATTTGTTGTGTATGAATTGTAGTTGTTGCAAATGTGTTCGTGTGTGCATGGAGGATGTGGAGTGGGCGGAGAGAGTACCACTCACCGGCCGCCGGCGTAAACCGGCAAGTGGAAAAACGAAGCCCCAGCGCCGGTGCAAAACCAGCTAGTCGAAAAACGCTCTTTGACTGATAATATTTGGGCTAATGTCAAAATCTTAATATTTGTCTCTGAGTGCCTGTTGCACTTAGTCAGTAATTTCTATGATAATAGAGCTCAAAATCCTTTCTATGGATTTTAAACGCTCTAAACAAGGAGACATGTAACACCAAATTATATTGTTTGAGTATAAAGTCATAAAAGTGAAAACATGTTTACCTATGGATGAAGCTTCTTGCGTGTATGTCTTCAATGCGAGTTATGAGTTGGTCAGCGAGTAGTAACACAGTTTTGAGGGAGAAACGTCTTGAACAGAAGTTGAACAGATCTTCTAAAGAAGGGCCGAGCAGCTCCATAACCATGACATTGTAATCTCCCTCTGAGCCACACCATTTTATTGCCGGTATTCCAACTAAAAAAAAAACATTTTTATGACAGTTGCCAAAATATTTCACTAGGAACAAAAGAAAGACGAGCAAAATTGTAATAATAGGTAGCCAGTAGGATACTTACTGCCTCCCTGCATAAGCTTGTAGAATTTGCTCTCTATGTGTAGTTGTGGATGTCTTGTTTTTATGCATTCTAATTTTATAGCTACTTCCTCCCTTGTAGCGATATTTGTTCCTAAAATCAATGTAATTTATTAGCTTACTGTCTAAACAACAAAGCTTTGGTCTGTTCATCATGAAAGATTTTTCCAACAGTTACTTGATAATTACAATTAGCAACAATGGTTTTATATGGAAAGGGCGTCACGATGATAAATAATTGGAAATACTTTAGGTAGTACTCTAGTACTCTAATTTAATTTGTGGACAAAGACTGATTGCTACCACACTGGAATGTATTTTATAGCCAATCACATGTTTTTGATAGATTTGTTAGGGCAAAATTCATAAGCCATGTTATTTTCAGATAATGTGCCAATGGTAATGAAATTATTTTTAATGTAAGGTTACCCATTTATAGAATCGTAACTATTTCGAAATAAAAAATGCAGCTGGCCTACAATAGTTCATCTTTCTTTGTTTACTGTATTTTCAATACAAACTTACCTAAATAAATGTCACCAAATGATCCCGATCCAATCTTACGACCCAGTCGATATTTATTACCAACACGAAGTTCCATTTTGAAATTCTGCATGAGACGAATAACTATAATAACACTGACCACCGATTCATTACAGGACGGCCATATTTGCGAGACGCAGATCTTTACTTGATGTAACTTTTAGCCTATGACGGTACAAAAACCTAATACCACTGTTATTCCAATCGATTCCTCTTCGATAGTATAACGATAATTATGTAAAAAGTTTTTTCACAAATTTATGTACACCAAAGAAAATTCTTTTTACACATGCATCTGCGAGAATAATTTTTGTATCAGTCAAAACCAGTCAAAACTCAAATCTCACTCTCATTTCGTTCACATTCTCACTCGATGTCTCATAACCAATGCATAAGGAAACAGATGGAAGCGACATGACTACAAAAAAGTGTGGCCGGCGCCATATTGCCAAGAACTAAACATGGCGGTCTATAGTGATGGGACACTCGGTTGATATTTGTCGAGGATATCGATAAGTAAGATGTTATAGGTGAGCTATTAAGGTTAAAATCTTTTAAATTCTTCTTTAAAAATTCTTGAGATTCTTAACCTTATATTTTTTAAATTCGATAAAAAAGTACATCACTAAACGTCAAATCTACTAATTTCTATGTTGATTAAATATCGAAAATCAAACCATGTTATATTCTATTCTATCACAAATCTTATTTATTGTCTAATTTAATTAACTAAATTAGCACATACGAAGTCAAGCCATCGGTAAAATAACAAAAATTTTAGTAAAAATATAAACTTACCGATCCAAGGACAATCTTTTTTAAATTTCTTTACTTTTTTGACGGACTATAAATTAATTAAAAAAAAAGCAAATTGATCGAAAAATTTGACCGATATATCGATATTTTTTTCGCGATATATCGAGACCGATATTGATATTTTTACAAATATCGATGTATCGATATATCGATATTTTCTTTCAATTTCGACATCCCTTTAATACGACACTTTGACAGTTTATGTACCTCGGAGAACCGGAACATAAAATGGCGGACCGGCCACAGTATTTTGATTTGGTAGAGACCATTATGCCGCGTCCACTTATAAAAGTCAATGCTCATAACCTTCATTCTTCTTGCACAGATTAGAAAACTTATTATTCATTCGTTGTTCTATTGTCTATGATCTATCCAAGACATGGATTAGGTAATGAGTGGAATAAAACCATAAACCTATAATGCTAAACTAAACGACTACGACAGTATATTATATTAAGTCTATGAATAAAACCTACTAAAAACTGGAAAAGTAACTCCGTCAAAAAACATGCTCCACAATACTTGTCAAAAAAGTGTACCTAAAGCATAAACTTATAATATACTGTCGTCGTCGTCGACCTAAAGCGCTTATTCCACTTATCCTAGCTAGGATCCTAAAAAAATTAGTCAAGTGTAATAACATTTAGAAAGCTAGGATCCTAGCTAGGATCCTAGCTAGGATCCTGAATCGGAAAAAATGTGGCTTCTAACTGACTAAATCAGTGTTGCCAGATGGTTTCAACCTTTTATCTGTAGTGGGAACTGCTAAATCTGTATTAAAGTCAATTTATATTATGTTATAAGATCTGGAATCCATTCGTAGGTAATTTCTTAAGTCTGCTGGTTCCAAGTAGTTCAGAAACTTCATAATTCATAATTTTTCGTAGAGCAAAAATTTTTTCAACCATCTTTTTCGCCTTTTATTTATTTTTATTTTCATTGAGCCAACAGCTAAGCCTATGAGAAGACCAATTTTTTGTTGCTTTGATAGAACTGGAGCCATTAAGAAGACATCTGACCAAAATGACAACTGATTTAGTCACTAAATTAGGACAAGTGGAATAAGAAGCTTCTAATTAGTCTCCTATGTAGGATCCTAGCTAGGACTTCTAAATAGGACAAGTGGAATAAGCGCTTTAGGTACACATTTCAATACATTTGCAATATTTAGGTGACCTTGAGCGGTACTAGGCTGACGTTACATGACAGATCAAAAGGAACCAAATTAAGCCCGGCCGCACATTGTCCAAATTCTGATTAGAAACAGTTGAATTTCGCCAGACCGCCACCCCGCACACTATCTGAAATATCCTTCCGGCGAGTTCGAGTGAGCTCGAACTCGCGAGTTTAAGTGAGCTAAAACACGGTCTAATAGATTTTAGTAGAATATAGCAACGTTTTTGATATAATATCAAGTCACGAGTGATTTAGCCCGGCCGCACATTGTCCGAATTCTGATCAGACACAGTTGAATTTCGCCGGACCGCCACCACACACACTATCCAAAATATCCTTCCGGCGAGTTCGAGCTCACTCGGCTCAGTACAAAATGTAATGGCGGCTCTCGACATAGACGAACGCGTTGGCCAACGCGTCTGCAGACGCGTTGGCAGTGCGCTTGCAAAGGCGTTTGTGAGTAATCCACACATAGGAAGGTCGTTCAGTATGCTTTGGATCGCGCCAATGTGCGGACGGATTCGAAATGGATGTTAAGTCGCTAACAGCTGCAGCTGTATATTTATTCACAGCTTATAATTACTTTGTTAATGTGGACAAGAAAAGTTTTTAAAGGTTATTCTCGAAATAAATAAATAAAAGGCGAGAAAACGTAACAAACAAAAAAATAAACTCACTTTTAAATAATATTTTATAATATTAAAATAATATAAGTAATTATTTTATTACCTACTTATTATTTATTTAATTATTACATATAAAAATTATAACATATTATTATAATTATCATAACTATAACTCCGGGCGAACTGATCGCGCGGCCTATGTGTGGATGGAGCACGAAGCTTGCGACAAATGTCCTTTGATCTTTGCCGACATTTCCGACCCGCGCGGCATGCTCGCAGACGCGTCGGCCAACGTCTAAATACCTACGGCCAACGCGCGAACGCCCGTTCTACACATTGGGCGTTCGCCTATGTCGAGAGCCGCCATAAGAGACAGCGCGGACGTTTAACTGTTTCTGATCAGAAATTTCGGACAATGTGCGGCCGGGCTTAAAACTATATAACGGTAATAGTATGGGAGTTACGATTCCTTAGTTTTTATTATTCGTAGAGTAAAACTCTAAAAATCTATTAGGTCTTTGAAATCTAATAATAAAATAATATCTTGATTATTGATATTGTAAATAACTATTTTTTTTTTCAAATTTTTAAAGCGGCATTTTTGTGTTGCCACTTGCCAATCTAAAATAAAAAACCGGCCAAGTGCGAGTTGGACTCGCCCATAAAGGTTTATTTCTACGGAATTAAAAGGTTTTCGATTTATTTTTATATTTCAGTTGATTTAATGAAAGTTAAATTCAGGTTTACTATTTATGACGTATAAAAAAAACTACTTGCTAGATCTCGTTCAAACCAACGATGTCAATACTTGGATATGGCATACGCCATCAAAACTGTAGCAATGTTTTTGCATGCTAAATGTGTATCGAGAAAATATTGTCGTCCTTTTTGTCTTACAGCAATAGCATATACTACTTTCTCTTTAACTCATTTTACGCTTTCAATGCATATTTTACGTAATCAATGCATTAAACAGTTCCGACTGTCACCGCGTCCTAAGGCACACTGCTCTCAGATGAGTGAGCTCACTCATTTCGAGGGTGACACATTTTCACTCTGACGATTGTATGGAATGCCTTTTCTAAAGGTTATAATTCTATGGTTCAAACCAATTTTCGTTGGTAGATTTTATAGTAGTGTACCGTACATCATATATTTTTTTTAGAATTATCACTTAGAACAACAACTACTTTAGAAGTTAAAGTGGGGACACACACATTTTACCACTTTGGAATAGTCTCTCTCGCAAACTATTCAGGTTAGAGAAAAATGATATAAGAAACCTCAATATGATTTTTAAGACCTATCCATAGATACCCCACACGCATAGATTAGATGATTTTTTTTTGTTTTAGTTGCACCATAGACATAATATATACTGTCGTAAAGACCACCTGACAACTCGAAAATGCGTGACCATTTTTGATCTGTCAATGTGTGCGTGTGCTAGTGATGTATATTTTACTATCGATAGTATAGTATTTTGCTATCGATAGTATAGTCCGTTCGAGTTATTTTACCTGAGTTTCTATAAGAAATAAATAATATGCAACTTTGACAGATTTGTATTTCAAATTAGGTATCATAAATTTTAATTGGCAAAAAAAGGTGACGATTGAAAAGTAGATACACATTTTCTTTTGGAATGATTTTTCAATCGTCGGATATGTTATGACATGAGGTTCTTATAGGGGTAAATAATTTACACTTAACACATTATAAAGTTACTTATTTATTACTCAGGTAAAATCTATCTGGTAAATCAGTCCTTACATTGAAAGTAAACGTTGAAAGTAAACAACACACATAGTATATTATATTTTATTCTTAAATTAAATACATATTATAAAATATCATAATATTTTATTACAATTATTTTGAACCGACATCCAAACAGGAGGAGTCAGACGTTCGCCTGTGGATATATTTTTATGTATGTTCAACGATTACTCCGCCGTTTATGAACCGATTTTCAAATTTTTTCTTTTGCTGTACATTGTATTGTTCCGAGTAGGTATCATGTTCACAAAAGTGGTGGTCTGGTGATGGAAACAATGAGAAATCGAAGTGACTCCTTGATATTCAAATGGGAACATATGGTCCCAGAAAACGTTCAAAATCTTTCGATTAATAAATTTAAAAAAGTAGTCAAAGAACGTTTTGTGCCAAAGCCAAAATGATTTCATAATTGATGGCACATCTTGGGAGTAGAATGCTGAATGACTGCTTGCAAGGCTACTTCTACATGACTTACAATTATTATGTATCTATGTTTATATTGTATAATTTTTAGTTACAGCATTGTAAATTTTGTTTTAAAAGATTATTTTTTTTCTCACTTTTTTTGGTAAAAAGTGGGCGTGCGAGTTTCTTACGCCAGTTCTTCTCGTCGGCTTAGTTACCGAACCGGTGGTAGGCACCATGTATTCTGAAAATATATTTTATTTTAGATTTGTTCAGAAATAAAGCAATTTTGATTTTGATTTTTTAAAACACCAACTGTAAGTATAGAAAACGTTAAGGACAGCTAAAATGAGTAAAATTATTATTTTTAAACAAAAAATTAAAACCGACTTCCAAGGCAATGACAATAGTAATATTATACTTAAATGAACTAAAAAGTATTAAATAATTCATATTCTGTACTCAGTATTAATTCTGTTCTCAATCTTCATTATTTTGCAATCGGTACCAGCTAACCTAATCGCCAGTTCTCTGACAGAATAGGTATAACAGCAACTTATATACTTAGGACTGGTACCGACTTCAAAATTATGAAGATTGAGTACAGAATAAGGATTATTTAATACTTTTTAGTTCATATAAGTATAATCTTAAATGAACTAAAAAGCATTAATTGCTTATAATTGCTTATTTTTAATAATTGCTTCAGTAACAAGTGCAACAGTATGTCAAACTTACTGGCACAAATAAAGTTGGGATAGCTCCTTTAACCAAAATAGTATTTATTCTAATTTTTCTTTAAAAATTTTCAATGAAATGTTTGCTACATATTGTTGAATTTTTCTTGGGATTCCAACCAACACGCCCAATTAATTTCAGCCATTTTCCTCTTATTAGAGGATCTTGAGGGAATCTGTAAAACAAATGATTATGATATATAAATATAAACCTTCCTCTAGTTTTAGAGTCACTCTATATTATAGTAGTTATATTATATTAGCTTTATTATACTATACTATATTATATTAGTTAAAATAAGATAATATGTCCTTTTTAGTCCGGCCGCACATTTTCCGAATTTCTGATCACAAAAATTCGGACGCCCCGCCCCGCTCATACATTTTGACACGTCAGAAATTCTTTTAGTATGATGGGTCTACAACAAAATGTATGAACAGAGTGCGTTCCGCCGGGCGTCCGAATTTTTCTGATCAGAAATTTCGGATAATGTGCGGCCGGGTTTAAGGTGATAAATATAAAGGTAAATGATTTTTATTTTAGATTTATGTTATTGTAAAATATCGATAAGCATATCGATAAATTTGATTCAAGCACTAGCGTATATGTAAGAAATTTTGATGAAAAATTTTTCTTCAAAATTTGTGTAATATAGGAACAATAGTACCTTTAGTTACGCAAAATATTAAAGTAAAAGGGAGGATTCACAATATTTTATTTGAAATAGAGAACTAAAGACCAGAATATAGCAAAAATAAACACATCGTAGCAATTAGGACATGAAGATTAATTACGGGTGAAATGTATATTCTTCAGGATTATTCCTATGATTTACACTGCAATCACTCACAGCACAAGTTATTATTGTTATATAGGTATAATAGTATTTGTTGAAAATAACATACGATTTAAATAATAAATTGCAAATACCGAAAGGGCATAAAAACGATTGACGACTTTTGACGACCTGTCAAATAAAAGTTGTTACAATTTTCATTAGACTGCCTCTCTCTTTTCATCTTGTTATAATTCCATAAAGGATTTTCTTCTCTCTCGCACTCTTTGTTGGTCTTTAGCATTATAGGTTTATGAGTTGCACCCATAAACGTGGGTTTTTTTACATATACGCTAGTGCTTGAATCAAATTTATCGATATGCTTATCGATATTTTACAATAACATAAAACTAAAATAAAAATCATTTACTAATTTAATATTTATCACCTTAAGCCCGGTCGCACATTATCCGAAATTTCTGATCAGAAAAATTCGGACGCCCGGTGGAACGCACTCTGTTCATACATTTTGTTGTAGACCCATCATACTAAAAGAATTTCTGACGTGTCAAAATGTATGAGCGAGGCGGGGCGTCTGAATTTTTGTGATCAGAAATTCGGATAATGTGCGGCCGGACTAAAAAGGACATATTATCTTATTTTAACTAATATAATATAGTATAGTATAATATAGCTAATATAATAGCTAATATAATATAACTACTATAATATAGAGTGACTCTAAAACTAGAGGAATCTTTATATTTATATATCATAATCATTTGTTTTACAAATTCCCTCAAGATCCTCTAATAAGAGGAAAATGGCTGAAATTAATTGGGCGTGTTGGTTGGAATCCCAAGAAAAATTCAACAATGTGTAGCAAACATTTCATTGAATTTTTTAAAAGAAAATGTAGAATAAATACTATTTTGGTTAAAAGAGCTATCGAAAGATTTTGAACGTTTTCTGGGACCATATGTTCCCATTTGAATATCAAGGAGTCACCTCGATTTCTCATGGTTATCATCACCAGACCACCACTTTTGTGAACATGATACCTACTCGGAACAATACAATGTACAACAAAAGAAAAAATTTGAAAATCGGTTCATAAACGGCGGAGTAATCGTTGAACATACATAAAAAATATATCCACAGCCGAACGTCTAGACTCCTCCTGTTTGGAAGTCGGTTAAAAATAATTGTAATAAAAAATATTATGATATTTTATGATAATATGTATTTAATTTAAGAATAAAATATAATATAGTATGTATTGTGTGTTGTTTACTTTCAACGTTTACTTTCAATGTAAGGGCTGATTTACCAGATAGATTTTACCTTAGTAATAAATAAGTAACTTTATAATGTGTTATGTGTATATTATTTACCCCTATAAGAACCTCATGTCATAATAATATATCCGACGATTGAAAAATCATTCCAAAAGAAAATGTGTAACTACTTTTCAATCGTCACCTTTTTTTGCCAATTAAAATTTATGATACCTAATTTGAAATACAAATCTGTCAAAGTTGCATATTATTTATTTCTTATAGAAACTCAGGTAAAATAACTCGAACGGACTATACTATCGATAGCAAAATACTATACTATCGATAGTAAAATATACATCACTATTCACTAGCACACGCACACATCGAAAATGGTCACGCATTTTCGGGTTGTCAGGTGGTCTATACGACAGTATATATTAAGTCTATGGTTGCACCTATGGGGACCCCTAAAATTTTTAATAATTTTTCCATTTTTGTATCAAAATCTTAATGCGGTTCACAGACTACATCTAGGTACTTACCAAGTTTTAATAGTATAGCTCTTATAGTTTCGGAGAAAAGTGGCTGTGACATATGGACGGACAGACAGACAGACATACAGACATGACGAATCTATAAGGGTTCCGTTTTTTGCCATTTAAATATCGGTGTATATAAGCGTCAAAAGCGTGTAATGTTATGTCCTACTTACTAGGACATAACAAAGAAGTCGGTCTTTAATTCATATTGTAATAAAAGTGTTAATAAAGGTTTTTAGTGACCTTTTACACCGGCCATGGTCGTCAAATTGCGGCGCGCGACAAAGTAAATTATTTGAATGGTCAACACAATGTTTAAAATTGCGGCATAATCCATTTTTCCGTACCAATATCCATACTTTACTAATATTCTAAAAGCGATGTCTGTCTGTTACCACTTCAGTTTTCACGCCCAAACTGCTGAACCGATTTTGCTGAAATTTGGCATGGAGATACTTTGAGTCCCGGAAAAGGACATAGGATACGTTTTATCCCGGAAAAATGTACAGTTCCCGCGCGATAAACGAGTCATTCATCTAGATAGTAATCGGCCAATTTTGGACGGTTGTTGTTAATGTTTAGTTAACAAATGTTATAAATCATAATATTAATAATAACCTAATCTATTAATTGTTTTTAAATGTTGTGAAGCCACAAACTTATCAAAATGAACTACTACTCATAAAAAATTTGCTTGATAGTAATAAAAAAAATTGTTGTAGGGGCTCCCGTACTATATTTAGCGCTTTGTATTTATTGGTAGGTACTTATAAATAGAATTGACAGAATGACAGAAGACATAGAACAAGATAGACACCGCATGTCGCTCCATTTGTATGAAAACGAGCGTGCCTTTATAGCTACTGTGAAGTACCGATGATAAGAAAAGTGTCCATTATCTAGGCCAACGTCTCTATTTAAATTTCTACAGCTCAATATGGCACTTTTAGGCATTTTTAAAATTCCGATTGACATCTGATTCCGAATAGCAGACTAAAGAACAGACTTTCGAAAGACGAGCATTGCTCGTCGTTTGGGATGATCTATGTCTGTGTCTATGTCTGTGGCGAAATCGGAAATACGGGAAATCATAGACTTAATATTATAGCATTATAGGTTTATGCGGGAAATACTTTACATGGCAAAACAACGTATGCCGGGACAACTAGTAAACAATAACATTATTATTGGTCATACGGCATACAATTTATTTTAGCGAGCAAAAGGAAACACAAAATCATGCTTTAAATAATGTATTACACATAAAAATAATTCAGTTTTTATAAATTCGGTACTGTTTCTCTTTTACACTAACAATATAAGTAACATAGAATATAATTATATATTTAAGATCTTATATTTTAATATTATCTATCTAAATCACAATGTACAATAAAATATAAAATTAAAATTTTAACATTTAATGTCTTTAATAGGATCAGACAAAATGCAATAATTTGACTTAAGTACTTTTAAATAATAATAAGTACTTACTTTAAATATAACAAAAAATACAACGGTAACTTGGAACTGAGATTGCAACGTAGGTAGGTAACTTACTAATTAGGCATACATAGGAATAAAAGCCATAATGTGATGTATCGGTACCTAGTGTGAAAGATTAGATTTTTAAGAGTAGGGTAGCTGGAGTAGTTCTACCTTAAATTGATTGCGCGGCCTGACTTTTTTATCCTAGCCACGGACGTTCTTATTTTAAAATATTATTAAAATTAAGTCTAAGGGCTAGCTTCTATACAAAACATAATATTTTTCCACATGTAACCCACACCCGTAAGCACTTAATTTTTTCGAAGTATATTGTGTGGCAGACGTATGCATAGATAGGTATTTTGTATGTCTTTGCGTTCGACCTGAATTTGACGAGCCAAACGAGCGTAATTTGTGAGTTGTGAGTTGTGAGTCTAGAATTTCGACTGGCAGAAATTCTGCTGCATTCAGTTTCATATAAAAGTCCTGTTTGATTGACACGAGAGTAATTTTGTGAGTCGTGATTTGTATGAAAAGATATTATTTACGCGGTAGAAATTCTGCGACTCACGAGAGTCACGACTCACAAAATTACGCTCGTTTGGCTTCATCCATAAAGAATCTTATAATAAGAACGTTTGTGGCTAGGCTGACATTGGTAAAATCTTGGGTACCTTATTAATGTTGCCTGTAGATGTTTGATTATAAGGTACGGTACGTATGTTTAATGTGGAACATGGTAAAATCGAGATAATTTGACATAAACAAATTGACTACGTACATGAATCATGGTAGATCCCTAAAATAATTAGCATTATTTATAATTGGAATGTTAATTTTATTCTAATAATATTGGCACCATTGGAGAGATCTTTAACAACTTGGCTGTAATAGTTGACGATTTTCATTGATAGGCAGCTAGAAATAAAGATGTTTATTATGAGACACCCAGCCTCCCACTTAAGGGGGCGACTAACCCTAAAGAGTCAATTTTATAATTCATTTTTATACTTGAAAATAAGCCCCGAATTGTTTCATTTTCTAAAATTAGATACTATATTATATTTCCGAGAATTTGATCTGAGCAAAAACACGATATCTTAAAATTTTCTCGATAGAAAAAAATCACAAAGATGCATTAAATTTTCACGAATTTTTCATTTATTGTCATAACCGTGCATTGAACTAAGATAATATTTTAACATATTGTATAATATTCTATCATTGAGAAATCGATCTAGCGGATTTTTTAAATGTTGTATATTTATCGAGTTATTGAGAAAAAACTTATTTGGCGATGAATCCGCGTCGTCCTTTTTCACCTGGCATATGAAAGACGGGCGTGAGTGTGAAGAGAGAAGGACGATGTTTGATTTTTTGGGTTAGTCGCCCTCTTAAGTTTGACATTCTTACATTTAAGAACGTCTGTAACCAGTTATCAGGCAGCAGGCTTAATCTAAATACCTAGGTATAACTACTGAAACTTTTACTGCCGCACTCAGATACGAATATTAATTACATAACTATAAGTCTATAATTAAATGAATATTTTGACATAAGCCTCAATAAACATTAATGGTCTTACTACAAAAGATTTAAACATTTGATTAGAACAATAGCAGTTGAACAGTTGATTAGAGAAAAATTCAGTACAAAATGGTCTTAAAACAACTGTTCACCAGATGTTTAGTTTTTTTGTGGTAAGACCGTAATTGTCATTTCTGTCAAACTTTTCATTAAATTAAAGTTTAATCATCGTAAATATTTACGAGTGCGGCTGTTAGATTATACTCCACTCGGGCTAACTTGTCGCTATCGGTCGTTGACTCCCTGTCAAAAACTTGTCATTTTCCATATAAAACCACGATTGACAATATCTGTCACTTCATTGTCAATCGCGGTTTATATGGAAAATGACAAGTTTTTGACAGGGAGTCAATGACCGCTAGCGACAAGTTAGCCCGAGTGGAGTATAGTAGCTTGTAACATTCTTAACCCAACGAAGACTAGGCGCATCATTTTTGTTCTTTACTTACTGTTTTTATATAAATTTTCCTCTAAAATAGTTTATATGTTTGACAAATTACAACAAAGATACTATTAAGTACATTAAGCGAACAATAATATAAATAGGTATTCACTCGTTGCCATAGTTTGGTCAGAGGACCATGTGATTTTAAATACCAAGTTTCGATTTTATCTGTACTTCGATTGCATCTCTACAAGTTTCAGTTTAAAGGCAACAATGTGTGAGATCATAGTATCTATACAGTCTATACTCTATAGGTCTACCAGAATCTCATGGCAAATTTGGATGGCAGATTATCAAAAAATATCCTCAATCATTGGATATTCTTTTGCATTTGCATGTCTCACACACAAAATCAGCCGCTATAAGAAAAATAAAGTATCAAACGTTTTGCTCCAATTTCCCCAGTATTGGTAGCGTCAATTTCTTTTTTCCATTTTTTTGCCATCAGATTCTGGTAGACCTATAGTTAATATTGACAGGATTTTCCCAAGTAGCACTTTACAATATAGCGGCAAAACCTCAGATTTTAAACGCCAAAACATCCTTGTAGAGTTGTAAATCCTCAGATAAAAAAAAGATTATGTACCTATCTCAACAAGTACAAAAAGAGACAAGTACAAAAAATGATTTTGGTGATGCCTGCAATGACTAACGGAACGGAGTATTTAAAATACAAGGACCTCAGTCAAGTCTTTGCTTCAGTAGCTTCTGTCTTTTTAGCGTAGATTTTAGAGTCCTCGCTCACTTGAGACGAGACAGTCTTAAGATAGACTATAGACGTTACACATACAAACGAAATTTGTTTGGTTTGTGTATATTTTAGATACATAGAGATGCACACACCAACAAAATTTTGTCTTGCTTGGTCTGACTTAAAACTGTCTTATATCAGTGAGCGTTTGCTCTCACTCCATCTAATGTCAGAGGCTATTAGCTGTCGGACTCGACGGATCTTCTTCTTGGTCGTTTGGCACATTATTGTTCTGCTCTTGATCTCTGCTTAAAACAAATACTGGTTCAACATTTTCATCTTCACTGTTGAATCTGAAAGTTGAAAAAAAACTCCTTTAATACTCCTGGCAACTCCTAAATGGGGAGGCTTACGCTAAAAGAAGAAGAAGTAATAGTAGTTTGAAATCAAAATGGCCCCAGACCAAATTACAACGCCCGCGCCAGTATGGGCCCGGCCGGTCACTTCTTCGACTACGCTTTGCCTCGACATGACTTTTGGAACTTGCCTATTGCCAAGCCTAATCTAACAAAGCTGAAAATAAACTATAAAATCGCAATAGAGTTTTCAAGTTTGATTTTGTTATAAAAATACTTATGTAAAAATATTACGTAGCTTGCGGTCTGCAAAATTTTAGTCCGCCAATGGTTTAATCGATCGTGTAATAAGTATGAAGATGAAGGTGCGCACAGAAACGCTTTAGCATTTTCTTACTGATTTGTCGTTCGACTCTCGACTGAAAAGATTGTACCTAGTCGGCGACTGCTTTTAATTATTATTTATTACTTACTTTAAAACTAACTTTTTTATGATCTACTTACTGGTATCGAGGCACCTCCCCTCTCATGGTGCATATCGCATTTGTGAGGGCTTTCACGTAATTTTTGGCAAGAGTTAAAGTTTCAATTTTAGAGAGACTACGATTATCCTTCTTCACGTGAGGAATCACCCGCCGTAAATCCTGAAACAAAGTTGCAGATACGATAATTGTAGGAAATGAAAACAATAATAATTATGCTGACCTAAGATTACGCATAGCTGTGCGCTAATGTAACTTGCATCTTGTACTCTAGCTGTAAGATATTGTACGTGTTTGTGTTTAGCTATGCCACCGAAGAAATTGATTTTGGATTCATAGGCAGTTGACTTTGCAGTTAAATAATATCTATGGACTAGCCTATGAACCAACTTGTCTGATAGTAGGTACATTCATTCTTGTTTTTTTATCGATATGACTTTAATAGTGTTACGGTACATGGTATACGGACACGTGGTGCCATCTAGCGACAAACCAGCGAAGCTTACCGAGGGAGCACAGGCAACATAAATCCCCTACTCAATACTAGATGGCATGAGGTGCGCAAGTACATACTCGAACCTTCTAGAAAGGTCCAATGTTTGTTTACGTGTTTACCGTTTATTTGTTTGCGTGTTTACGTGTTTTAATTTAGACCTTATGACTGAGTCCATAAGGTCTAAATTAAATTCAACTTACTGCACTTATCGTAAGGACGGCAGTTTTATTGTGGTACATGCTCGAGCCTCCTAGAAAGTTCCCACGGTTGTTTACTTGTTTACGTGAATCGGGAACTTTCTGGAATTCGTCTCGCCATATAAAAAGCCGCAGGTAGGCCCGGCGAGTCAGTTCGTTTCGAGCTATCATCAAGGCGATTTCGGAGTGACAACAAGTGATCAATAGTGAGTGAACCAGTGAAACCCGCGACTTGGCTACGACCTAGGACAGTGATAGTGCTTAGTGATTGGACCTAGTGATTAGTGTTTGGACTTAGTGCTAAGTGTTGTGACCTAGTGTGTGCTTGTGTGACCTAGTCATAGTGAATAAAGTCTTCAAGAGAGTCACCAGGTCTTTCTCTCCGAATTCTTCGAACCCTAGCACGTAACAATATTTATTTTTTAGATATCAATGTTTATGTGTGCCACTAGCCAGACTCATTTGGGTCAGCTACGCGGGAGCTTACAGTGCCCAAGTATGTGCGTATTGCTGAAAATAATTCCACTTCACGCACAAAATCATATTGGATTACATAATTTAAACTTAGATGAAAGTTACCTCAAACGCGCGATTGAGTGAGTGCATGCGCATTCGTTCCCGCTCGTTGCTTTCCAACCGTCGCAGGTTGCGTTCCCGGGCTGATATTCCACATCGGCGGCGTCTGCCAGGTCCTGAGCTGCTGGTGGTTCCTGATGATGAGGAGCTGACTGGAGTGCGACGAGGCCGGCACACCCGTCTTGGCACCTGCTCATCGCTGCCGCTGCCGCTGTCGTAGAAATCTAGAACGTTCACCAGTAATTAGGCGAAACGAAAGTCGATACAGGCCGATTTTCTCTTGTTAGATTAGGTAATACGGTTTATGTGCAATGAAAGTTTGAAATTAATGAAATGATCTAATATAAGTAACATTAGTAGTAGTAGTTAGTATAAGTACATTAGAATGTATCTCAAAATCGTACATAACTATTCTCTAAGCTTATTTTATTCTTCATGTAATTTTACAAAGCAATCAAAGAAAAAATAGAGACACAGAATTCTTAAAATACTGTGTTTTCATAGACGTTACAACACAACGCCTCGAAATTTATAAACAAATACATATTTAGTTTACAATTTTAGAAACAATTTATACTTATAACTTATAAGTAACCTTTTGTGACTACTAATCATAAAACATAATATTTTATGTACCGTATGTAAGTTACAATTAAACACGTCTTGAAGTGATTTTATAGCCGGATCACGAGCAAATTACATAACTGAGCCAATTGGTAGGTAATTATATTAAAACGTGAAAAATAGTAATAAATTCAAAAAACGGGATACAATAAAATAATTATTTATTATTATAGCACGAGAATTATGTCATAGAGGTTTCTATAAACAACACTGATCTAATATTGCCCATTCCTGGTCCACTGACATATTAATATTTTGTAACATATTAACGTTTCGTATGATAATAATTTTGGTCTCTTTTTTTACTTCGTCCAAAATGTCGACGAAAAAGATTCGACCATATACCAAGACTTTAGCCCGGATTAGTAAACCGCTCTTACCGCTAAGATTAAGCTCAAGATTGTTCTCGAGGTGTGGCGTATCAAATATGTGCACTCTATTTACGAATTAACCATATATTTATTAATCTGTGACTCTACTGTGCTGTCAAACTGTTACTTGAGAGGCGCTTTAATGTGGTTGAACCTTGACTTAAGTGCCTTTGATATACTGCCCATCTTGAGAGGGTAAGAACATATCAGACAAGATAAGTACTTATAATAGAGGATTATGACACTCTCATATATGTTTTGTTTTGTTTCGTTTTGTTATAAGTTATGTTGCAGTTAGCTTATGCTCATATTTTGCAATTAACACTGATCAAGTTTAACCTACGACAACATGAATACCACTTAAAAATCGAGATTAAGTGACTACTGTATGAAACTGGAGTCGTGACGCAAGCGACTGCTCGCTTGATAAAGCATTTGCGTAACGAGCTAATCGATTTTAACGCCCCGCCACGGGTGATTTCTGATGTTTTTACTTAAAGGCTTTTATTAAAACACAGATAACTTTTATGGCAATAAAGATAAGGAATATTAGTTATTTATTACGTTTTATGGACTATTTAAAGATTGGTTAAGGTGGAAACTCGCCGAAATGTTTTTTGCGTTGAGTTTACTGAGGTTCAATAGTGCAAATGAGAAGTTGACTTCGTTTGTTAATTTGCTTAATCGTCACTGAGAAACTTTGGTTTCCTTGATTCACTGCTAACGAGAACTGAGAAGGGACTTTCCACTTCACTAAAGATATCACTGGGTAAATAATTAATTTATCCAGTGATATCTTTCCACGTTTATGGTTTTACGACTTTACCAAAAAGTGGAAAAACGACTTTACCAAATTATAGACACTTATATCAAAATATATCTATCTATATTCTATAATCTATATTATCAAATATATCTATCTATATAGGTATTATCTATTTGCTTTTTGAAGGAAAAAATTGAGATAAGTATCTTTGAAATTGCTAGCAATAATAATTTTGCACTACAATGTGGGACGATCTTATTAGACTAAAAGAGGCAGAAAAAGCTTTCTCTTTCACTCTAATTATAGGCCTTTGATATTTTAATAGCTGATCTTGGTTGAAATTTTTGTCCATCAAATCCACGGAGAAAACGTGTCCTTCTTCCGTGGTAGATACATAATAATTCAATGTTCTTAAACAATGTTTGTGGTATGTGGTATTTAAATTAGTTAATTTATTTCCTTTGCGGTTTTATTACGCAGCCGCGATTCACTTTCACTGAACGTGATGCTAATCTTACGCCAAGCCAGGTAAGTGCCGGTTAGCATTAAGCAAAATGTTTGCATGTTAAATATCAGAAGTCAAATCGCTTAAGTTGGATTTTCCGTAAAACCTCTGTTTGATTTCATTTTGATCTAAATGTAAGTACCTAAATAAAGCTTAGGGAGACAATGTTACTAGGGCAGTTTATCTTTACACCCAAGAAAGCACTTTACTTAATTTTTACCAACTCTACCTTTCTCACACATCAGCTTATCCCGACATATTGTATTCTATTATAAGTTTGTTTGTTTATGTATATACTTTTAATCTATACTTATATTATAAAGCGGAAGAGTTTGTTTGTTTGAACGCGCTAATCTCAGGAACTAGTACTGGTCCGATTTGAACAATTATTTCAGTGTTAGATAGACCATTTATCGAGAAAGGCTACATAGGCTATAAATTATTACTCTTTAAAGACAAATAGAAGCGAAGAAACAGAGGAAAATGTGGAAAAAGTCGGGAAAATTATTTGAAGCCGCTTATCTCGCGAACTACTGGATAAATTTTTAAGTTATTTGGCACCGATGTAGAGTAGACCAAGTGAAGGAACATAGGCTATTTTTTGCGAAAAATGTACGGTTTCCGTAAAATTCCTAATTTATGCGGGCGAAGCCACGCGGAACGTCTAGTTCTTTATAAATGTACGTTAATGTAATGATGAAACTTGCAATATCCCTTTCCGGTAAACTTATTTAAAAAACAAGCAATGTCCCAAAGAATATACTAACCACCAGCCTGTTCTATTTTCAAATCTTCGCCGTTCTTCTCACAATACTCTGAGGTTTCGTCTTCATAGCACATCATCTGGTCCGGTGCCGCCGCCTCGGACCCCCCGCCCTCCGCGCTCGCCCACTGCGGCATTTTTGAAACTGGAATTGAGAAAAAACCTTTTAAACTTTATTATAAAACAATCCCACCAAAACCATTTCATGTTAAATGTTGCCAAGACGACCACATAAGGTTTACCTTGTGAAAAAGATATCAGATCTCATGTAGAGCCAAGCTTCTGAATCAACAAGTCCTAACTATACCGACCCTAGCTCCTACTCCTCCGAAACGGCTTTTTTTTTATGAAATAAGGGGGCAAACGAGCAGACGGGTCACCTGATGGAAAGCAACATCCGTCGCCCATGAACACTCGCACTATCAGAAGAGCTGCAAGTGCGTTGCCGGCCTTTTAAGAGGGAATAGGGTAATAGAGGAGGGAAGGGAAGGGAATAGGGGAGGACAGGGAAGGGAATAGGGTAGGGGATTGGGCCTCCGGTAAACTCACTCACTCGGCGAAACACAGCGCAAGCGCTGTTTCACGCCGGTTTTCTGTGAGAACGTGGTATTTCTCCGGTCGAGCCGGCCCATTCGTGCCGGAGCATGGCTCTCCCACGTATAAATTTACCAAATTTTATATGCATATTCAGTAGGTCTGAGAATCGGCTAATGGCTACTTTTTATATTGATAAGTGTATATTTTGTTAATTAAAAAATAATAAATTATTATAACTCGAGACTGACGGCGACCATTGTTTGTCAACGTCCTTCGCTATCCCGTCGCACAAGTGCGACGACCGACGGGATAGCGATGGACGTTGCCATGGTGCCATACATATTAACTAGTCACTTCAGTAAAATAATATAGGCAAAATACTTCATAATGGCAAAACAACATTTGCCGGGACAGCTAGTTATATATTATATACTTATTAATATTATTTTTGGCATAAATGGAGTGTTCTGATTTCTGGTAGTAATAACAGTTAACATACCTCCATAACAATCTTTTTCTTGCGTTCTTGCGTCAAACGTGAGGTAGGTATTACGAAATCAATTTCCTACATTTTCCATTAGAATGGAAATAGAAATCATTTATTTGCAGAGATAAGGTACAATATGAGGTACAAGTACAATATTATTTCCTATGTTGATGACGTACTAAATATTATGCGGTGAAAATACTCGTAACAAGATAAGCATATCGTTATAAGCTTCATAATAATTGTAATAAATGTTAAGTGAAAATAACTATCCATTCTTACTTAATAATATACATGATATGAAATTCATCATAGACAGGGCCCCCGCTACCATATTATGTGCAATGTGCGCAATGCACACGGGCGCCATCCTCTAGGGGCGCGAAATCGCCATCTTTAGGGGCGCCAAATCCAAGGACCCAAAAAAATTGCCTAAGGGGGCGCCAAAATCTTTGTTTTGCACACAGGCGCCACTAGCCCTTACGGGGCCTAGCCCTGTGCATAGCTATTGAGTCTTTGTGTCTGTTTCATGCTTAAATTGCTAAGCCGATTTGGATACAACGAAAAACTGTAGGACAGCGGCGCTCGAGAAAGGATAGTTTTATTGCGGAAAAGTGTATTGTTGCCTTTTGACGCGCGATAGGTGAATATTTTGGTCATATTTGAAGGTGTGTTATAAAATAATTGAAAATGGATCACCGATGCATCCATACTAATATTATACATGCGAAAGTGTGTCTGTCTGTCTGTCTGCCTGTTACCTCATTACGGCCAAACAGCTGAACCGATTTCGCTGAAATTTGGTATGGAGATACTTTGAGTCCTAGGAAAGGATATAGGATACTTTTTAACCCGGAATAATCTACAATTCCCACGAAATAAACGAATTTTGGCGCACGGAGTTGCGGGTGTCTTCTAGTAATTAATAAGTCGACATTAATAACTTACTAAGCTTCAAAAAAAGTTTAAATACGATTAGCATAATGTTTAAATTATTTTAGCACAACGATTAGATTAGAATAATGTTTAAAACTCCCAAAACATTTCTGAAAACATCACAGAAAATGTCTGAAAGATTAAGATTAATTGTGTTGTTTACTGCAGACAAATAACTTAGTAGTACATACCTATTTGTATCAATTTGTCATCTGTCTATTACGAGTAATCAGAAATCGATTTTAGATGACTTTCATGTCGAGGCTGAAGTATTTTTTCATAAATATATTCATTTTGTTAATGTTTTACCTATACAGACAAATAAAAATGAATAAAATTATAATTGTCATTTTTAAGAAAATATTATGTTAACACAAATAAAAAACATAATTGCTATAATTTTAAACAATCCTTACAATTAAAATTTAGTACTGTACTTATACTTTTTGTCAATAATATAAATTGCTCGTAATTCATAAGGATCTCCTACTGTTTAACTAGTATGAAAATAATTAAGTTATTAGTAAGGGGCCATCCATAAAATATTTCACACGATTTTCATGATTTTTAGACCGTCACAGGAGGTCAAATTTGTGAGAAAATCAAAACCACCTCAATATTTAAAAAATTCGCTAGTATATCCCACAACCTAAGCACTTCTGTGGTACACTTTATGGAAAAACTATCACGCCTATTGATTTGTGCTTTAACATAGTTAATATCTGATTACTATGTTAAACCACATAGCATAATTTTTATTTACGGTGCTACCGAATTCGCTTGTAATGTAACGTTACAGAGTCGAGCATTGCAATGCGCACCTTGTAATAATACAGTGTGTAATATCTTGATACAACTAGTAACATCAACTAGCTATGGAATGCTCATTAAGAGATCAGTTAAGATTATAGTATTGTAATGTAATGCTCAAAAACGAATCTATAATGTTACATTACAAGTGAATGCTCGCGGTGAGGGAGTACCTTTAAATAGAAAGATGTGTTATCATCGGTAAGTCAAGGTTTGGTCACTATTAAAATATAAAAAAAAACTTCCTCTGAGATTATTACCACGCAGAAAAACGACACAAGCTCGGCTTTTAGCTATTTAATAAAATTTAAAATGTGATGTCACAAAACTTAGGACCCCTTTACCTCCATTGTCACATCATGTCACACAGCACACTTCGTCGACCACCTCCCCCCTCCCTTTAGGAGGTGACATACTTTATGGATGAACCCTGTTATTGACTGAATTGTTATTGATTGAATTTACTGGAAACAATAATGTGCCGTTTTAACCCCCTACTACGAGCAAAACGCTATTATAGTTATTGAACGAAATTATTATGGCAGAAACTTTGTGATATCTAGATATTTGAATCTTATTATCAAAAATCCAAATGATTTTTGTGTTGATAAAAACAAACTCACCAGAAATTAGTGTATTGTTATTTGTTACATACAGCGCAAGCTAGTAATTAAGCGTGTTAAATAACCGAATTTATAGTGTAAAAGAATTAAACACGAGCGAGTCCAAACTGTATATAAGTATTATTACTAGCTGTCCCAGTAAACTTTTCGTTGCCATATAATATTTCGCCCGTATTATTTTATTGAAGTGACTAAATAATTATGTCATGGCAACGTCCATCGCTATCCCGTCGCACAAACAATGGTCGCCGTATCATAATCATAATCATTTATTTATTACGAATTTAGGTTACATAGATGTTAAATTACAGTAATTGAGTAGAGAGAGCCGTCAGTCTCGAGTTGTAATAATTTACTATTATTTATTCAACAATATATTAAAATAATAAGTACCCAGTAGCCGATTCTCAGATCCACTGAATATGCGTATAAGATTTGGTTAAAATCAGTAAAGCCGTTTCGGAGGAGTACGCCATCTAACATTGTGACACGAGAATTTTATATATTAGAATAAACTAGAAACCCTATCACTATTATAAACTATGAACTCTATTATCAGGCTATTGAATATCTTATTATAAGGTTATTGAAAACAAATTATAGGCGAAGCGACTTGTTGCAAAGTCTGCGTAACGCGCTGCTTCCCAACCAGTGGTCCGTAGAAAGATATGGTTCGTCAATGATTTTAAGTCAAGCTTTGAGTAACATTGTTCGTCCTAGGATGGCCGACCTGAATTTGACCTAACCGGAAGAGATGAAGAGAAAGAATGCGAGCTCAGAAATTCCAGTACTACTTACTAAAATTCCAAAGTTTTTTAATGTAATTTCCTATTGATTTTATTTTAAGTTTAAGATTTTTTTAAGCTTAGATCACACAGGGACAGTTATATTAAATATTAAGGCTTCATAGTGATCACTGTTGAACAAGAAAAATAAAATGTAAGAAGTTCCTGGCCAAGAAAAGGTTGGACAACCCTGGCATAACGACATGGGCGGGCGTCCGCCCGGCGCCATACAGGGTGTTATACAGTATCTATATACAGGTTGTTGCGTGGGACGGCTTTAATATGTCAGCGGTTAGGGTGACATATACTCTGTCATCGTGCTGTGTTGTTAAGGAAATGTATGGGGTGTTGAAATAATCATGAGATTATCTCAATACTTTCGCTAATATATGAAAATGTATGATGTAAGGTGTTGTAAATGGATCTAAATTTACCTTCTGGGCATATGATTTTCTGCGTATGCATATGTACAGACCTTTAGACAAAGAAATAAATGTAGGGTAAATGAGAGGCTATGTGGTCGCTGGTAAATGACTAGTAGATTGGACAGTACTATAGTCATTGGAAAAAGCACAAAACACCATGTTGCTTTAAAAACTGACTGTTTTTCTTTAAAAATAGGCGTTCTTTTACTTTAAAAACAGGAAATTTTTAAAGCAACATTAATAAATATTGGGTTTTTGTTCTTTTTCCAATGACTGGTACTGTCCAATTTACTAATCATTTAAGTACCTTACTCGTAAAAAATCATCTCTACATTTTGTGTAACTAAGCATCTAAGCTATATTTATGTCGCTGCAAAATTTCTTGTATGATCTTTGTCCTTAAATATATTCGATCAAACGGTCATAAAGTGTATTAGGTACAAAATAGTTAAAGCTGTAACAATTATAGTTATCAAAGACAATATCTAATAACATACAAAAAATATATGTATAATACACAGTGTGTAACAAAAATAAGTGATAATACTTTAGGGTGTGTACGTGTTCCTTGTAGAGAGTTCACTGTGAAAGTAGCAGCTCTGAAAGACGAAATTTTTTTTTCACTTTTGTATGGGCAAGGCTCCGAGCGTCACGAGTTTCCCCATACAAAAGTGAAAAAAATTTTTGGTCTTTCAGCGCTGCTACTTTCACAGTGAACTCTCTACAAGGAACACGTACACACCCTAAAGTATTATCACTTATTTTTGTTACACCCTGTATATACAAACGAACATATAACCTCCTCCTTTTTGGAAGTCGATTAAAAATAGGTCGCTGTAAAGAGTTTCAGTGTTGGTGTTCATACATTTCAACTGTCCCGCTCTAATTTCATGAAACAAAAGAACGCGTGGAACACGAATAGAACACGCATCAAGACGCTTCATAATATGACAATTATTATTCGACATCAATATTCGAACTAGACGACACGTATTTTTCACTAATTGTAAAATTCGACAATAAACGTATACGGCTGTAATCTGTAGCATTTTTTATTCGAGAACCTTTAGATTGTAAAATTTAGATCGTAGACCTACGTCACCAACTGTTAAGTGTTAACAGTTGGTGACGTAGGTCTACGATCGGCGTAGCTGCGAGCTACGTGGCGTGCCTACGTGGCAACGTCTTCGTAGAGCTCGCGTAGAAGGATTACTGCCGCATTCAGAGTGGAACATAAATTACTTAGGGCCTGATAAAGCTTTCTGATAAAGTGCCTAATAGGCTATTCGCAACTTTTTTGACAGAATCTCCATACTTGATCTGTCAAGTTAATTATGGTGGATAGCCTTATCAGGAAGTGGTGAAACAGGCCCTTAGCCCGGCCGCACATTGTCCGAAATTTCTGATCAGAAACAGTTGAACGTCCGCGCTGTCTCTTACATTTTGTACTGAGCCGAGTGAGCTCGAACTCGCCGGAAGGATATTTCGGATAGTGTGCGGTTGGTGTGCGGGGTGGCGGTCCGGCGAAATTCAACTGTTTCTGATCAGAATTCGGACAATGTGCGGCCGGGCTTAATGTAATTAATTCAAAATTTTGACATAAGCCGTATACATTATCTGTCAAACTATGTCTCTGAGTACGGCGGTTACACCTCATTTTTTGAGACTCTCTTGTATCATTTTTATTAGAGTTCCGTGCCTAAATGGTAAAATCGGGACTCTATTAGTAGGACTTCGTTGTCCGTCTGTCCGTCCATCCATCCGTCTATGTGTCTTCAGGCTGTATCTCAAGAACCGCTAAAGCTAGACTTCTGAAATTTTCACAGATTAATGTACCTATATCTATTGCCGCTATAACAACAAATACAAAAAATAAAATAACATTAACATTTAAGGGGGGCTTCCATACAACAAACTGGCTTTTTCTTTTTTTGCTCATTATCAATAGTGGAAATAGGTAGGGCAATTCCATATGTGACTGACTCTACATTTGATACGACTTGCGTTTTATTTTGTCATATATTATGGTTACTATCATGTTGTTAATATCAATTTTAAGATGGCTTTGTAGCAGATTAAACAAGGTAACTTATGCAGAAAAAATGGTGTACGCTGTTGTTTTCAAATAGCATTTATTTAGTCAAACATAAACGTGACCGACACTACATGCAAAAGGAAGTCGTTTCCGAGATTGTTTGTAAACACCAATAATCTTTCTCTCTGTGTGCTAAATAACTCTACTTTGTCTTTTTATGGAAAGTGCATGAAACAAACTATTATAAAATGGTTACCTATAACCTGTAAGTTATTTAAAAAATATTTATTAGCAAAAGAAATTGTGACCGACACTACAGCCCAAAACGTGACCGACACTACACTCACTTTGGGCAGGTAAAAGTCGGTAGTTTTACATGACACCTTAAAATTTATGTATCTCAGCACGTACAATATGAACTCTAAAATTATATAAAAGCAAATCAGTAATTAGTTGATTCATTAAAAAATTTTTTTGAACTTAAACATCATAAAAACGAAATCACTAATAATTAGTCAAAAAATAACTCAACACGAAATCTTCTAAAAAACTATTAACATAATAACCCAAGAGGCAGCGATAGGCAGACTTTCGTAATTTTTTTAAGCTAAAAATTTTCCTTTATATGAGCCCTATAGAGGTAAGAACGACCAGACACTATGGAGTTTCGGTCGCTATTACTTTAGAAGGTTTCCAGTTCTGCAGGTCTACCTTACGTTCAATAAAGTTAAAAGATTAATAATTTTATCTCATTTTCTTGCGATATCTGTAAGAATCTCATGTTCTACTGCCAAATTTTTGTGACAATTGCTTCCCATTTCCAGACATCGCTAAATTTTGGATTATATTTGACTTTGATGTGGTCTGGCAGGTTCTTAAAATAATAATTTAGCTTTCTGCTTCTCTCTCTCTGCTTTCTATAGCTATTTTCGCTATCTATCATCAAAACTAACAACCAAAACGCTACTTTTGGGCGTGATCAACTCTATAATGTGACCGACACTACAAAAATATTTTTTAGAGTTTAGGTGTTATAAAAAAGATGACAAATTTTTAATGCCAGTACCATTTAAGTAACGGCGTCACGTAAGAAAGTTTCTAATTTTATTGATGTAAAAGTAATTTTACTGTAGTTAAAGACAAAAGTAATGTTTTTTATGTGACCGACACTACAGCTCGACACTGTGATCTTACAAGCCTATTATATCTTTTTAAAATAAATTTTCCCGAATCTCAAAAGCTATATCGGTATTTAACTGTGTGAACAATCAGTGTGTAACAAAATATGACAAGAATTTAAAATAGATAACGTGAAAACTAAGTCAGAACTTCATCACACAAAACCACACTCAGCCGAGCTCACGACATCATCTCATAAATGGCAGCTTTGCTAGAAAAGTAATGCTTAGAAATTGTTGCTTCTATAAAATCTTAATAGTACCATAATGTTGTGACTATAATTATATTGAATACCAAAATCAGGTATTTATTTTCTTAGTTTATGGTAGACTTTTACATGGAACTGCCCGGTAGGCACTTGAAATTTTCAAAAATGCTTTAATTATATCTGTACTTTAATAATTAATAATAATATTAAAATAAAATAATATTTTATGGGGGGCTCCCATAAAAAAAAACACTGTTTTCGTCCTATTTTTGTTCTATAACGGTACGGAACCCTTCGTGCGCGAGTCCGACTCGCACTTGGCCGATTTGTATTTAAAAAGATATATTCATCAACCATACTCAATATCAGGTTTATTGGATTATTTTGATTTACACAAAGTAAAATATCTAATGTTTTATCCATTTTTTTGTTAAATTGTATGTTTGTAATATTGTAAAAAATATATTTTGTGAATATAAAATTTTAATATACAATATAATATTATCTTTTGGATAAAGTCGCCTATCTTTTGTATTTATACACAACATTATTTCCATAAAAAGATTTTGCTCAATATTAAACATAAATTAGAATTACCTAAGTAAGTACTTTTGTCATTATCGACCTTTTTTTTTTAATTTAACAAAAATAAAGAATTATTTCAGGTGCACGCAATACAATCGATTTATTATTTAAAAGTAAATATTTTTCAGAACTATTTGTTCAACGTAGAGGTTGTAGTGCGTCACACTGTATACTTACACCTGATTCAATAAAACGATTATTTTTAATAAATATTAATTATTAATTCTAGCAAAAATGCCCTTGAATAAGTTTGTTTATAACGCCTCCGTGGTCCATGTAGTTTAGAGCGCGGCTTTTGACTCGGAGGTCGTGGGTTCGATTTCCGCGTTGAAAACATGTTATTTCCAAGTTTGGTTAAGACATTTCAGGCTGGTCACCTGATTGTCTGACAAGTAAGATGATCCATGCGTCGGATGGGCATGTGAAGGTCGGTCCTGTGCCTGATCTCTCGCCAGTCGTGTCGGTGGTCCGTCCCACGTCCGGTTATGAGAGTAAAGGCAGTAGAAGAAGCAAAGTAGAAAATGCTCTTGTGTACTGCGCACACATTTAGGCACTATAAAATTACTTTTGCGTAACTGGCGTGGTTTCGATGAAACCGGCCTCAATCACCGAAACCGGTGTGGGAGTAAAAAAAAAGTTTGTTCAAATGTCTCTGTGTTCAAAATTTTGGCAGTAAATTGTGATAAGCGGTAACCGGTAACATAGTCAAAATGGCTCCAAAGTATTTATTTAATCACACCTTTTGCCTCAAAAATATATCTGTACTCTACTACCATGGTATAAGTTCCATTTTTTTATGAAACTGTATCATGAGTGATCAATACCTAATGTCTAATCATACAGTATAATAATTATACTCCCCCACCGGTTTTGGTGATAATCATTCTATAATCATTCTACTATCAGGTAAACTACCCGCATTGCCGAGAATCAAACTCACGACCAGTCAAGAGCACAGAACGATCTAAAGCACAGAACGATGGAGGCGTCAAAAATTTGCACTTATGTCAGAATTAACAGTACCGTATAATATAATGTATTCAGTACTACAATATCAGAACAAGAAAGGCCGGTTCGCTATAATGAATATTTCCTCGCTCTAGTACGGTAATAATCACGCGATTTTTTCGTATCAAGTGGTTTTAATATCCGTGACATTTTGTGACATTTAAAACCGTATTTTAAGGTCATCCATCCCCACTTCGACTTGTGTAGTTGTTTTGTTAATATTATGTCATTGTGAGTGAGAGTGAATAATTAAATGCTTATTTCGTGTAGGTACATTTTAATTTCTATGGTGACTCGACTAGTAATATGAGTACGAAAAAGTCTTTCACTTTTTCGTACTTATATTAATTCATTGAATTTGCGCTTAATTCATTCAATTGGCATGAAAGGTATAAAAGTAATCGGGAAAAACTTTTGCTTACAAGCGAATTTCCGGGATCATTTGTCCTTTCTCGGGACTCAACTAACTAAACTAAACTACCTCGATTCCAAATTTCAGCAAAATCTGTTCAGCGGTTTCGACGTCAAGAGGGAACAGACAGATTGACTGACAAACAGACACACTTTCGCATTTATAATATTAGTATTGATTAACAAAAACGGGTAGTAGCCAAGGCGTTATTATCTAAAAGTAACAGTTAATTAGAACTGCAACAATTTTTACAGTTGCACAACAGATGACCGCATTCTATAGCATGTAAGGCCGAATGTGGTAATACTAACTAGACGAAACTTGTGACAAATCTAGACATAGCAACGTAATGTAGATCAGGAACTAGTGTAGGTATGGGCATTGTACAATATCTACATAACAGTAGCGTAACTCTATGGGTGAGAGCTGATGAAGACAAAACAAATTGCTTGTGATCTCGCGGTTTAGCCGCAAAACCGCGAGTTTTTGGTGTCCAATTACTTATTTACTTGTACAATTTAGTTGGATGCAATGTGCAAGTCGCTATAACTCAACCTAGCAATTGTTCTGAAACAAATCAACACAGGCTTGTTTTTCGTAAGATAGATATGGCGTTGTTTACTTTCTATTTATCTGAAATCAATGAAGGCATGATTTGGACGAGCTGGTATGAAGATAATCTACTGCATGGTATTTATATTGTAATATGGATGTGGTACTTAGAATTCTCTAGCTAGAAATCCCAGAAAAGCTACTTGTCGTTTGAATACTGCAATTAAATAGCAAATAGCATAAATTAAGTTATCCGGGATATTATACAGTGTCAAGCTGTCAATATATTTGTGTTCAAATTAAGTTTCATCATAATTTAACTATTTATAATTCATTTTAAAATAAATAACCAACCAACAAGTCCAACAACACTTGCACCTTAACGATACAATACACTTTTCTTTCCCTCCAAGGAAAATAATATTATTATTACTTATATATTTAATTGTTCGTATAATAAATGTTATTGATTTGAAATAAATCTACGAAGTAAATAAAGTTACGTAGGGTTAGAGTTATGTTACTAAATCTTTACTCGTTGAATATGTCATCTTAAAAACTATATTTTGTGTCTTGTAAAAGAGCTTTTCACATATATCACATATATTTATAAGGGTAACTATTAGCAAGATCGATGAAAGACGGGCGTTAAGTGTTCAGAGAGAAGAAAGGTATTTGATTTTTTGCTTTATTCGCCCTCTTAAGCCTAGTTTTAAGTTCACACAAATGACCTATTTCCAAGCACATCTCAAGACGGTGATTGAGTCGTCTCATTATCGACATCCCTTCACTATGTTGACATTTCTTTCTATTGCGCATCGCTAATGAAATCACGACTGGGTATCACGACGGGGCACGGGCCGAATTCGTTCGCCGCGACCTTCGGTACTAGACTTTCACCTTCAGAGCTGGGCCACTTGATACCATTGTTACGGTAATTGCATCAGACAATCTCAATAAATACACCTATTAAATTATTTTTCATTTATTACTTAGTGAGTACCGTATGTAGAGTATATACACCTATTAAATTATTTTTCATTTATTACTTAGTGAGTACCGTATGTAGAGTATCTAGGTTTAGTAAAAATACCTATCTTCTATAACGTAAACAAAATGCCTAAAGAAAATACTTGTTTATTACAAAAAAAACGTTCCTTTTTTTAAACAGAAAGACAGTACTCTATCTTGATTATTTTTTTCTTGCAAAGGTAATGATCCGCAGATTATTAGGTATTATCAGCCGCCATAAATTATTTTTTTAATTTACTTAATATGCCGAATTTGTTGAATTTGTTGAAACAAATTCCTACTGTTTAATTAGATCTTGTCCTACGAATAATAAATTATTATTCGTAGATCTTGTCCATCACATATCTAACAAAATGGTATTCTCATGAAATATTGAACAAACAATCTTATATTAAACAAAAAATATGATAACATATTTCACTGATTAATATCTAGGATAATAATAATATCGCAACCGTGGCTGGCCTAGGAAAAGTTGACGCGATGAGATGGAGGCCTACCAGCTGGGCTGGCTAACGGTGGAGCCGGAGTGAGACAAGTGGAAGACCCTGGGACCCTGGCCTTAGCCAGCTAACAAAAAAAAATCTAGGAAATTCACTCACTATCACCAACGATCGACCAAGAAATAAAGGTGCATTTAAAATAGCACATAGTACAGGTTCCCTAGAACATTTTTTTTTATTACTATCAAGCTAATTTTTCGTGAGTAGCTTTATTTTGGTAAGACGAACAACAATTTCCTCTGCGAAAAATCTCGAAAGTGGTAGCCAAGTGCCAACAGAGATAGAGGATTTAATATTTCGATTTGATGGTCCTAAAATATGGAATGTTCTATATGTATGTTACTCTTAAATTATATAACTATTAAGTATTAAAATATCAATATACAACAAATCAGCTGGTTAGTGATCCGTAGACAACGAGGACTTGTTGATTACAGAACCCTAAAACGGAAAAATTTGCTTGATAAGTAATAAAAAAAATTGTTTTAACCTGTTATACTAGCAGTATAGCGAGTAGATATACAGATCTACAATATAGAACCTACTATACTCACATTAAAATGGAAGGAGAGTAGACGCTTTTTACGATAATGTTTACTAAACAGTAAACATGCTCTCATATTATATCGTTCACGTGCGTTGTAATACATTTAGAGTTTATATTTCAATGTATCATTAACTCTCGTCATTGCCTAGATACAAATAAAATGATATAGGTCTTGCTAGAAATTATGCAAAAAATTCAAGCTCCTTTTAGATTCTCACTTTAATCTATAAGTAATATTTTATTCATTTTACTCTCCGACTAAAACATTTTAATTTTGATGTTGCTATGTTATGATTTTTAGTAAGGTCATTAAGTGAACAAGGTGTCTGCTGATCTAGACACGCCTAGGCGTGTTCTATCGTTTTTTGAAACTAGATATTTTACTGCTATGACGTAGAGTCTTCGGTATATTTTATTGCAAACTTTTTTTTAACTAGTAAGTACAGCGCTTTTCACGATATAGAATTTTTTTATAAAAACTAATATTTTGTTAAATGGGATCATACTTATTGGTTTACGCCCAATTTCGACGGACAGCGCCGAAAGAAAAAGCTAAAAAAATAGCTCGTTGCTTCTCTTTCTCTATCTTTATTACTAGGTTCAATTGTTACAGCAGTCGGTGTTATGGTATTATTGCTAATTATTATTTACTAGCTCTACAGCACCAAAAATACCTAAGATGCCAGTGTCGCTGTAGCATTAATAAGTAAACAACTTTTAAAATAGGTAGCATTAAAATGTTTTTGCAAGTGAAGCAAGTTATAAACGTATATATATATATATATATATATATACAGGGTGTAACAAAAACAAGTGATAATAATTTAGGGTGTGTATGTGTTCCCTGTAGAGAGTTCTCTGTGAAAGTAGCAGCGTTGAAATACCAAAAAAAATTTTCACTTTTGTATGGGGAAACTCGTGACGCTCGGGCCCTTGCCCATACAAAAGTGAAAAAAAATTTTGGTCTTTCAGCGCTGCTACTTTCACAGTGAAATCTCTACAAGGAATACGTACACACCCTAAAGTATTATCACTTGTTTTTGTTACACCCTGTATATATATATATATATATATATATATATATATATATATATATATATATATATATATATTTAAATCGCCGAAGACTTGTTGCGTCTTTTCAAAGTCGAACCCTATGGCGTCTACCATTCCCAATGACTTTTTAATTGTTATTCGTGCGAATATAGTTACATTGCTGTCATGTGAATTCTATTGTCGACGAGAAATTTTGTTTACGTACGAAAATTAGATATTCAATTTGAAATAATTCTCGCTGGTTTTTTGCTTCCGTTCTCGATGGAAATCATGTGACACATTGTATATTTTTGTATTCGTTCCATGCATTTAATCGTTTTTCCTACATCCATTTAAATGTATGGTTATATTGATACCGTATATTGTACTATATTAATTCCATGCATTCTACTAATTAAATGACTCCTTACTATATTTGAGATTATATCGGTACCGTATATTATTTTTTTATGTACGCCATAAACTGTTGAGTTTCTTGCTTCCTCCTAACCTTATATGTTATATCGATACATACATAGGTACCTATATAATAGATCCCAATAAATTCATTGCGTGATGTGGTCTCTGTCTACCCCGATGAGGGACAGGAGTGACGATATGTATGTATAAATAGAGAATCATCCCTCTTTATGAAGTCGATTAAAATGAAATACTTATTTCTATAACTTGGAGTACATAACAGACATTAAAAACAAGTTATCCCTATATTACATAGATAAATTAAATTTTAAATTATAATTAGTCCGCTAGGCTAACTAAAAAATATTAAGAATAATTATGATAGATATGATCATTTTATTTATGTGAGCGTGTTTCTTCTGAACTTAAGTATGAACACAAAATAAAACAATTGTTTCGGTAGTAGGTATTTTTAAGTTTTATTGTTTAAAATCAAGTAGGTACAATAATAAACCCATAGTCATAATAATCAAAGTGTCGGACAAATCAAATACACCGAAATAGGAACATAAAAGTAATTTAAGAAATTAACAATTTTAAGAACGACCAGTTGAGAGGATAATTTACTGTGACATTGACTATAGTTAACTTGTGTATGTAAGCAATACTAGTTTTCAATCGTGGCTCTGCCCACGTGACAAGTTGATAAAATTTAACAAATTGAAATTCGTTATTAGCCGTTTAGGCGTTAAAAAAATAAAACAAAAATGCTTAGAAAAATATTAACCTGAAGAATCACATATCAGACATACCTATCAGTACAAAGTCTCAAAAAAAGGCCCTTTAGGCGTCGAAAAGAAAAATAAAAACGTTTAAAAAATTATTAACGTACCTATCAAAAATGAGATAAAACAGTCCAAAATCTCAAAAAATTACACAACTACACAAAAATTACACAACAATATATATACTTTGTTTGTAAATTTAAATTATGGTTATTATCTATAATAGTACCTATTATTTCTGTTTATTTGTTTTGTACAAAAAGAGGACGGTATTTGATTATAATACAAGTTCACAATAATAATAAATTTTTTCGTAAGTAGTTGGTTAACGCGCGCGCGTAAGCAAACACGACGCGACGTTGCGTTCTGTGCTGTGATAGTCATAGTCAATCATGGTTGTCGTGATTGATGTAGATCGTTTCGATCGTTTTTTGTATTGTTTATTGTATCTTCTTCTTCCTAGTCGTATCCTCATGGCTGAGGGACGTGACCACCAAAATTTGCTTTTTGGGATAGGGCTCTCCACTTGTCTCTATTTTTGGCTTGATGAAATGCCTCCTGGAACGTGCAGTCAGCAGCCTTGACAATCGCGTCTGTCCATCGTGTAGCCACTCTGCCTCTGCCTCTTTTCCCCTCTAATTGCCCAGCTAGTATGAGACTCTCAAGATTATTAGGCTCCCGGCGGGCTATGTGGCCAAAAAAGGCAAGTGATCGTTGTAGACAAAGCGTGGACAGGCGGGTGGTAATTTTGAGTTGCTGAAGTATAGACATGTTGGTCCGGTGTGCGGTCCAAGGGATGCGGAGCATTTTACGCCAGCACCACATTTCAAAAGCGTCAATCTTAGCTCGAGTACGTGCTTTTAGTGTCCATGTCTCGGAGGCATATAAAAATATTGAAAAGATTAGGGAACGCATTAGTGTTATTTTTGTGCTACGATAGATGTTCTTATTCTTCCATATCTTTTCTAAGCGCCCAACCGCAGATTTAGCCATCTGAGCCCGTCGGACAACCTCCCTCTCGCAGTTACCATTGTTGCTAATCAACGATCCCAGGTAGACAAACTCCTCTACGGGTTGGAGATCTTGTAGTAAGGATGTCTTTTGTATTTGGTTCAGCTTATCGACGTACATCAGTTTGGTTTTATTGCGATTGATTTGGAGGCCAAAGTCTCGACTAACTTTTCGAGCCGCGCTAGAAGTTCAGCAAGTTTCACTTCGCAAGTACTTATAAGCGTGGTGTCGTCAGCGAACCTTAGGTTGTTGAGAAGGTATCCGTTAATTTTAATACCATCCTCCCAATCTTCCAACACTCGACGCATTATATATTCGCCTACGAGGTTGAACAGCTGTGGAGAGAGGATGCAACCCTGTCTGACACCACGCTCTGTAGCAAACGGCTCTGACAGATCATTGTCTAATCGCACCCTTGATCGACCTTCCAGATAGAGGTTTTGTACCAAAAATATGAGATGATCGGGGACGCCCAACTCTCTCATCATCTCCAGCATTTTGGACCAGACGATGCAGTCAAAGGCCTTAGCGTAATTCACAAAACAGAGTACTATTGGGACATTGAATTCTCTGCTCTTTTCTATCAGCTGACGGATGTTTAGGATTTGTTCTCGGGTACCCCTGCCCTTTACGAATCCCGCCTGCTCTTTGGATATCTGTCTAGTTATATAGTGTGCCAATCTGTTGTTTATAACATGGAGAAGAATCTTACTGGCGTGTGAAATTAGTGAGATGGTCCGATAATTTCCACACTTTTTAGTCGACCCTTTCTTATGTAGTGGTATCACGAGAGATTATGTCCAATCGTCTGGCCACTGTCCTGTTCTCCATACTTTAAGACATATTGAATGCATTACTCTGATTCCACACTTACCCAAGCTCTTAAGCACTTGTGACTGTATACCATCTCCACCGCAAGCTTTTGTTTTGAGCTTATTTATAGCTGCTTCTACTTCATGGAGAACGATGTCGGGTTCTTTATCTGTAAAATCTAATCTAGTGTCAGGTTTATCAGCGTCATATTTGTACAGGTCTTGGCAGTAGTTCCTCCATCTTGTCATCACTTGGTTCTTGTCTAAAATCAGGTTACCCTTTTCATCTTCTATGTTCCAAGATTTTGATTTTCGTTCCCGTGTGAGAATTTTTACCTTTTGGAACATGTCTCTTGGATGTAGGGTATCAGAGTGTGTTTGTATATCTCTACATATAGAATTGATATATGCATTCTTGTCATGTCTACAGAGACGCTGTACTAGTGAGTCAAGTTCAGAGTATCGCTGTTGTTCTTCCTTTGAACGAATTCCTCCAGTCTTTAGAGCCTTTCTTTGTGCGATTGCCTCCCAAGTGGTCATCCACTCAGATCTAGGGTGTTTTACTTTCCGTCCATTTGTGATTGTTCTAGTTGTCTCTTCTAATGCGGCCTTAAGCTGATTCCATGATGTATTGGCTGAGTCAAATGGGCAATACGTTTCACTGTCCAGTCGAGTTTGTAGTGTGTCCTCAAAAGCTTTCGCTTCTTGTGTTAGAAGAATATTTTTGGATGGTGGAGGCTTTGAAACTACTTTGAGGCGGACTCTGTATTGAGCTATTAACAGCTGATGGTCGCTGCCACAATCTGCACCCGGAAAAGTCTTTGAGAGAGTTATGCACGACTTCCATCTGCTGCTGATTAATATGAAGTCAATCTGATTTTTATGACCTGTTGGCGATCGCCATGTCCATAAGCGTCTTGGATGTTGTTTATATGCCGTGTTAGTTACGAATAGTCCTTTTTCAATGCAAAACTCTAACAACATCTCACCTCGACTGTTGCGGGCCGTATTCCCCAATAACATTCCTTAGGTGTTGATCATTACCAGTGTGCCCTATCTTAGCATTAAAGTCTCCCAGGATGATAGTACATTCCTTCTTTGGTAACGCTTTGCAGGTTAATTCTAGCTCGTGGTAAAATTCCTCCATCTCTTCTTCGGTGGCTGCAGTGGTCGGCGCATAGACCTGTACAAAGTTAATTGGGTGTGGATGGGCTGAAATTTTTAAGGATATAATTCTATTGTTGATGGTATTATACCCCAATACCTTGTCTCGTAGCCAGCTAGCAACTATGAAGCCCACACCACTAAAACTATTGTCTTGCCTGTCAGAGTAGATTACCATATTTCGTTCAGGTGTGATGTGGTATCCGTTATCTTTGACATGGGTCTCACTCAATCCTAGTATAGCCAGATTATAGCGCTCCATCTCCGCTTCAACAACTTCGATTTTTCCTGGCCTTAAAAGTCCACGGACATTCCAGGTTCCTATTGTTATTGCCCTTCCCTTGGGTGTTAGTTTGCTAGAGTAAGATGTTATGTTTCCAACTGCAGCCGGTAGTCAATTTCACACCAGTCGGCCCGGAACCAAGCTGGCGCCGAGCGTTAGTCGGGTCGCATGACATCATATTATCTCTGGTGGCGTTCTTAATCATGGTGGTTTTCTTGGGATTATAGTTGCGGTAGTTTCCCGTTGCTTTCCGCGCTAGACTTTTTGAGGGTATTTAGTCCTCAAGGCCACTACTGCCTAGGAGTCAGGTTATCATATCCGCCGCCTGAGACTCGGCGTTGTTACTCGTTTAGCACCACCCGGGGGACACGTGTAGGGTAGTAAAAGGTAATTCCTACGGACGCGAGTAACCACCGCCCCCGTTTATTGTATCAAGTTTGATTAATTTTAAACATTGATTTGATTTGTAATCTAATTTTAATTGCCTGAAATGTAAAATCAGCGATATGCGATCAGTAGTTGGGAAAGGGTCCGGTGGCTTTAACACAGGTTATACTGTAACCTAGCTAAGCTGCCGGTTGCGATCTTAACATTCTAATATAAAAAACCATTGAAAATAAAATAATTTGCATGTTGTAATTGTCTAGATTAAGGTTTTTATGTTATCGAGCTGAATAAAAGTACATTATTATTATTATAAGCATGCCATCACAGTTACTATAAATCTTGTCAAGGGTGTCGATTTATGAATGAAGAAAGTCAAGATTAAAAAAAAATCTCAGAACACTGTACAGTGTACAGCCTAGCCCATGACCCGGTAACCACTTGACCACGTTGAGTTTCGATGCACTTGTTTGGGCTATTTTCTCATTACCGTGGCTTTCTAATAGCGAAAGAATTATTTAAATTGGTTCAGTAGTCTCGTAACTCGTAAGTTAAATAGTAATAAGCAAACGATTAAATATTTCGTCTCTACAATATTAGTAAGTATAGATATTTAAA
The DNA here is from genome assembly GCF_905147365.1 of Aricia agestis. Classification (NCBI taxonomy): domain Eukaryota; kingdom Metazoa; phylum Arthropoda; class Insecta; order Lepidoptera; family Lycaenidae; genus Aricia; species Aricia agestis. Next base: position 8,946,523 of record NC_056417.1, read on the forward strand.
AATACATTAGTCCCAACCCAATTCGCAGTCTAAACTCAGTCACTGATGGGCTTTTGTTTAAAATATACAATAGGTAAGTACTTATCAAAGAAAATCATATACGTAGGTATGTAGGTAGGGACATAGTAGTTAATACAATCGATCCAAAATACTTTTAGACAGGTAAGTATATAAACAGTTCAACAACAAACAGGACACTGGACGTCAGGATAATGATCGTAAATTGCATATTTATTTGTAAATAAATATGCTGCACCAGAAAAATGAAGATTTATAAAGCGATTTTATGTTCTTTCGTTTCATAGGTAGAACAAAATTATTTGTAATAATATTGATATTATTCTTGGTCGTTGCACCACAATTAAAACATTTTTTTTGTATTACAAAATGGGTCGACGGCCAAGGCCATTTTATTTTGTCTTTAAAATAGTTTTTAAAATCACTTCTTTTAAAAAAAACGATCTACATCAATCACGACAACCATTGACACGACAATCTAACACTGAAAGAATTTTTCAAATCGGACCAGTAGTTCCTGAGATAAGCGCGTTCAAATAAGCCCTTTCAAATAATTTCCCTCCGTTTTTTCCACATTTTCCTCTATTTCTTCGCTTCTATTATTCTTAGCGTGATAAAATATTGCTTATAGCCTTCCTCGATAAATGGGCTATCTAACACTGAAAGAATTTTTCAAATCGGACTAGTAGTTCCTGAGATTAACGCGTTCAAACAAACAAACAACCTCTCCTGCTTTATAATATTGAAGTGTAGATAACATTTTTACTACTATTCTACTACTATTTTTCGAAAATGTGTCAAATAACTACCTAATTGTAATATCGACATTGCATCGATTCGATATATTTGTTCCTGTTTTCCTGAAATACAGTTACAGATTTGATCATTATTCTGAATGATCGTCATTATGTTTTTAGGGCTATTCAGGAAAAAGACGTTCAGGAAAATGAGGAATTCACTAAATTCGTTTATAATTAAGTATTGATATAAAGAAAATTATTAAGAACTTAGAAATGTTGCGGGCCTTTATAACTTGGTATAAAAAAAGTAGTGAAAAACAGACAAATGTTGGCACACATCGAGAAATGTAAATGACGTCTTATTTGGAAATTTTTGTAGAACGTATTTCAAAGAGAGAGAGAGAGAGCATAAAACGAAGACCTCTATCCACACCAAAGCACTGCGATCAAATAAAGTGAGCCAGCAGATTTTATCGCAAAATAGGTTTCAACCCGTCACGTTGAGTATATCGGCAAGGCATTCAAAACAAACAATGCGCAGGACAATGACGCGAATTTTATGAACATTTTAAAAATATAATTTTTAGTTATTTAATGTAAGTTGATGTGTTATTTGTTGGTATCGGATTCTTCTCTTCTTTATCTTCAAATTAACATTAAATTTTTAATCCTTTCTAGCTCATTTTTTTTTATAAATAATAAATTGTAAGCGGCAGTATCGAAACGACACGCAAAAATTTCATAATTTGGTACTTTTTTTTATAATAACTTTTGAAATATTAACTCTACTTTCAAATAGTTTTAGCAGCATTTTTGTAAGTTAATTAGAATTTGAAATGTGTAATGTTACATCAAATTTACGAAGGCGTTGTGAACCCAACTTTGAAGACATGAATTTAGTCTCTCTCAAATATTCGCCCCACTACACAATATTTATACCACAAGCGTCATTACGTCCGCGCTGGCCGGCAAAAAATATAAACAAAAACATGCCCTTGCATGTCGCGTGCGAACTCCGCCCCCTCGCCTCTGTCACCCCCGCGTCTCCTCTGGGACGATGTCGTTTTGTGGGACGTAATTAAATCACACATTAGAATTGATAAAAACTTTATTATATACAGGAATCCACATTATCGGCGTGTTATACGTAAACAAAGTATCGAATATACGCCACCGATATACGGCGCACAGTAGCGACCTCCAAAATTCGCGCGCCAAATAGCGGAACTAAGAAATACGCCGAAAAGCACTCCGGTGACAAAACAACGTCCATGCCAATATTTCACCCAGCCATTGTACTAACCTTAACACTACTTCTGGCTGAATTTGAGAGATGGTCAATCTTGCGTCCGTATACAGGATGCAACAAGTCAGTCGGACGCAATATCATCGGTAAAAACCGCCATGTAGGACGCAATATCAACTCCGGGGTGGAAATATATATATATATATATATATATATATATATATATATATATATATATATATATATATATATATATATATATATATATGTATATACGTATTAGATCACAATATAATTACTTCTCTTTTATAATTTACGATTGAGAGAACTGCCGACTCTAACTCAGACTGGTACAATTCAACCGTAATATTTTCTCTAGCAGTCTTGAGAAGTAAATAAGCAGACGTCAGCGAATGTAGTGTCCTACATTCGCTGACGTCTGCGTCTCGGGGGATGTAATTATTTTGTATATTGAAACGCGGCGACTTATCCCTTCTCATATTATTACGACACGAGTACTACCATACTACATACTACACGTTGTTCTAATAATGCTGCGGCCGCACATGCGTAGTGCTTCGTGCTTGAAACGATACCATTGGACGATCTGCGTGTATCGTCCAATGATATCGTCTCATAGCACGAAGCTTCGTGACGGTAGACGAATGTGCGGCCGCGGCATAACAGATGCATTACGTGGATATAACTGGAACTCATCTGAAACTGAATACTGGATAGGGACTGCTGACAGTCCCAGCGTCAAAACATTGCATTATATCCTATAAGGGAGATCGCAGACGACAGGCTTTTTGTGCGATCGAGTCTGCGGCGATCGCACAAAAAGTCTGTCGTCTGCGCTCTCCCTTATCCTCTGAAGGTGAATGGGATAAAATATTACTGCAATGTTTTGACGCTAGGCAGCACCAGTCCTACTAGACAAGTGGCAAGCGATTATTATCGTAAACACCAACAAAATGTATGCGATTTGTTGATGTATGCGTTTCTGTCAATCTATACAGTGTGTAACAAAAATAAGTGATAATACTTTAGGGTGTGTACGTGTTCCTTGTAGAGAGTTCACTGTGAAAGTAGCAGCTCTGAAAGACGAAAAATTTTTTTCACTTTTGTATGGGCAAGGGTCCGAGCGTCACGAGTTTCCCCGTATAAAAGTGAAAAAAAATGTTGGTCTTTCAGAGCTGCTACTTTCACAGTGAACTCTCTACAAGGAACACGTACACACCCTAAAGTATTATCACTTATTTTTGTTACACCCTGTATATATAAAACTCAAAGGTGACTGACTGATTGACATAGTGATCTATCAACGCACAGCCCAAACCACTGGACGGATCGGGCTGAAATTTGGCATACAGGTAGATGATATGACGTGGGCATCCGCTAAGAAAGGATTTTGATCAATTCTACCTCTAAGGGGTTAAAATAGGGGTTGAAAGTTTGTATATAATAATACTTCTTAACGCGAACGAAGCCGCGGGCAAAAGCTCGTATTCTCATAAGACGCGTGCGACATGTCGGATTTTGGTCGGATTATTTACTGTATGTGCTAGTACTGTATGTATAGGTACTGTAGCACCCTCTGCTCCAACCTTAGCGTAATACTTATTCCCAATTTTCGTAGTTATCACAACGTATATTAGGGTTTCAGTTGATTTTACTAACAATATTGATTGTAAATTTAATCGGTCATTAAAAACGGAATTTTAGTTTGACGCTAAAGTAACAGATAGACAGTCGGCAGACTGGCAATTAGACAGACCCACTTTCACATCAATATTAGTAAGTATAGATATTGAGTGTTCATGTGAATGAGTCACGATTTGTATGAAAAGATATTTACGCGGCAGAAATTCTGCAACTCACGACTCACAAAATTATGCTCGTTTGGCTTCACCCCTAAGCTTGCAAATTGCAACACACGTTGCTCCAGTAACCAAAATAGTGTTACCAACGCCTATTTAAATTGTAAATTATAGACGACGTGTTAATTATTAAACGAATAAACTGCACTGGTTTTGCAAATTATCGGGGAAAGGTGCGGCTGTTGTCAGGTGTGATGCTAGCCTGCTGCAGTATTTTAAAAAAAGAAGGGCAAAAAAACAATAGTTTGCCTCCCTTGAGAGAAAACGAAAAAGCGGGGTCAGGAAAGACAGGGGAAATATTTTCTCTCATACTCCACCCCTCCTCGTACCCACGAACGAGTAAAAATTTTCGTCACGAGTCCTGAATCCTGTCGTGAGATTGCCTTTTTTGATCCCAACAAGTGCACGAGAAGAAGATTTTCACTACATTCAATCAAAACTATATTATGATATCCATATCTTAATATATATATATTTCTTGTGTGCGTGTGTATGTGACTGAACTCCTCCTAAACGACTGGACCAATTTTGATGAAATTTTTTGTGTGTGTTCGTGGAGATTCGAGAATGGTTTAGATTTACAGTTTGGTCTACTGGAAAATGTTTTTTCAATTAATTTCTTATTTATAAGGAGTTGTTGATTTTGGAATGTTTTACATTAGATCCGGCGGACGGCGCTATCATCGCATTCAATATTATTCTATTTCAATTTTAGTTTGTCCTGACAGATGGTGCTACGATTAATTTGAAAAAAATTTTGTTATTCAATTCATGTGCTGATTAAAATATTAAATAAATAACACATAGGCTACAATTTTAACCGACTTTCAAAATGGGGGAGGTGTTATGTTCGTTTTCTTATATTCAACGATTACTCCGCCGTTTGTTAACCGATTTTCAAAATTTTTCTTTTGGTATATAGGGTATCATCCCAATTTGGTATTATATTCAGAAAAGTGGTGATCTGATGAAGGATCCATAAGTAATCGAGGGAACTCCTCAAAACTTATAGGGAAACATATGGTGACTTCGGTTTCGTGAGAAGTATTCTAAGCATATGCTACCAACAAGTAAGATTTTGCACCGAGATATACCTGGTATACCGTGGTTCGAAAGGTGCTGAGAGAATTCCTGATTCTTTATAGATACAAGTTTGGGAGTTTCGGCGTTGTTTTAAGAACAGAAAGCATATGCTACTATGCAAATTACATTCTTCATCATCATCATCATCATCATCACTACCATATTATACCATTTCATAGTCTTTTAGATCGAGACTCGAGTTTGTCAAGCGATAATTAAAAAAAATCTATATCTACCTAATATTATAAACCTGAAGAGTATGTTTGCTTGAACGCGTCAATCTCAGAAACTACAGGTCCGATTTAAAAACTTATCTCAGTGTTAGATAGATCATTTATCGAGTAAGACTCATCATTTATCGAGAAGGTTATATTATATTATTACTCTAAGACTAATACGACAGAAGAAACTCAGGAAAATGTGGGAAAAACGGGGGAAATATTTTTTATGGGAAAATGTACCTACGGATTCTGTAAAATTTCTAATTTACGCGGGCGAAGCCGCGCGGGACATCTAGTTATTATTATAAAATATTCGAAAGTGTGCCTGTCTGTCCGTCTGCCTGTCTGTCTGTCTGTTTGTCTGTCTATCTGTTACCTCTTCACGCCCAAACCGCTGAACCGATTTTGCTGTAGTTTGGTATGGATATATTTTAAGTCCCGGGAATCGGATACTTTTTATCCCGGAATAATCAACGCTTCTCACACGATAAACGAATTTTGGCGCAAGTCACCTTGTAATATTATATTCCCCTCTATCCCCGGTACAATATGGACGCCACCTTATTAATCAGTGCTCGGAAGCTAACCAAAACAGTCATAATTTACCTTGCGGATATTGCTTTATTGTACGTAATAATTACCTATCCTCTGCACGCCATTCTAAAATTTAAATATACCGTAGCTACTACTTAATAGAGTTATTAATTACGAAGGAAGAATTAATCAACACTTCAATTGATGTTTTAATAGCTTACTTTTACTGTGTTATGTAGCTCATAAACAATTTTCTTATTATAAAATTATCAATATCTTGTAAGGTAGGGGAATGTGAGGTAAAACGATCCCTACGGGTCAAATGATCCCATGTGTTTCTTACTTATATGCTTAAATTGGTTATCAATATTTATTATTGATAACCAATTTATTGGTAAAATAATCCCAGAGATAATATTTATTATTATCTCTGGGATTATTTTACCCCAACTCAAGGGATCATTTTATACATAGGGGTGTATAAAATGATCCTTTAGTTAAACTAGTACAAAAAAAGTACGTACATATGATAAAAAATAAGTATGCTATCACGAAGTTTGGTAAATTCACTACATCCAGCCATATAAATATTGCGATTTTTCCTTCAACTATAGCCATACTTAAGATTTTTTCCCTTAAGGGGATCATTTTACCTCACCTTCCCCTAGGTATATTTTAGCCTGCAGTAGAATTCCGAAATTTTATTGTAATTGAACTATTACACAGTTTAAACCGGTGTAATTAACGAATACTTTAAATATTATGAAAGTGTCTTTTTCTTAAAAAAATATTGCACTCGCTACAGACTATAGTCTCTACTCTTTATATTTATGAGATATAGACTATAGTGTAATGGTCATGTTTGTAGTAATAATTATGAATGTTAATATACACTATACAGTCAAAACATAATACGAGCACTTGACGCTGTCATAGAAATAGTGTACTTGGGATTTGTAACCGGGTTCAAGACTTTGACTGAAACAATTTACAATAAAAGTCTAGGAGATTGCTTTTACAATAACTCTTAAAAGTCTAGGAGATTGTTTCCCTAATTTTTTCTATAGTTGATACTAATAATGTTCAGTGCCGTAAATAGGGCGGTGCCACCGGTGCCCAGGCACAGGGCGTAAATTCTGGGGGGGGGCGCAAAAATGGCCAAACCAGGCAGGAGTATTATTTTTTCGGTTTGCTCCCGATAATAGTTCCCGCTGCGCCCCTAGAGCACGATTCCAACAGTAAAATAGTCCTATACATTGCTTTGGGTAATATAATATCTATAAAAAAGCAAGGGCGCAGTTGTAGAAGCTCGCACAGGGCGCAAAAAAGACTGTTTACGGCACTGATAATGTTGAACGCAGGCGGCAACAGATAGAAATGAATTATTTACGTACGTGAATGTATGTAAGTGTTACATACAAGTATGTAACCTCTACAGTCAACACGCGAGCACACGATCAGCTGATTAAACAGTACAGTACAGAGATACATTAAGGAATGTATTTAAAATAAACGTGTACTTAATAGTGAAAATAATGTACTTATACGTAGTTAGTGTTGTGCAGATTATCATTTTTGGATACGTCAGTTGATACTTTGATATTAGTCCAAAATAAGAGTACGGTATTGTTTTCTTTTATTACTTACTATAAAAAACGTAATGATGCAAAAATGTTACAAAGTAGTTTGGCCCATACTAAATTATAATATCTTATATCTCTAAACGAGCAATTCTTTCTTTCTTCGAGCATTGGAATCTCGAAATCGGCTCCAACGATTTTCATGAAATTTAGTACATAGGGGGTTTCAGGGGTGATAAATTGATCTAGCTAGGAATCATTTTTAGAAAATGTCATTTTATTCGTGTTTTATCGAATACCGAGCAAAGCTCGGTCAAATAGCTAGTATATATTAGAGGAATACCTTTTTGTAGTCATAATATTCATTATTTAAAACAAAACAATCGTTATATTGAAATTGCGTTACGGACAATATTATAATATCGGACGGCATTTATTGCTTTTGATTAAAATGTTACAAGGTTTGTAAAAGTTGTCAGATAACACACAATATCTACAAACTGTAGTACGTACGGCGTACCACTTCCGCCATTTCTGTAAGAACACTGTCGCTATCAAGCACAGTAGTGGTGAACCACAAAAGTAATTATTATTATCCGTAGATTGTAAATTATACTTGTTGTTTTAGTCTAAGGGCCTGTTTCACCACCTCCTGATAAGTGCCTGATAGGCTCTCCACCACTTGACTTGACAGATGGAGTATAGAGAATCTGTCAAGTTAAGTTGTGGATAGACTATCCGGCACTTATCAGGAAGTGGTGAAACAGGATCTAAACATCGTTAATATCGGGCTTACATTATTACAGTCCTTGTATTTCTACCAATTAAAAATAATCGGCCAAGTGCGAGTCGGGCCACGCGCAATATAGGGGTTCCGTAGTACCGCTAGTTTTTGATAATTTTAGTATAGTCAATGAATGTACATTTATAAGTATAACTTAATCTGGACTTTTTTAGGCAACCCACGTGCAATAAATTTGTTGACATACGTAATTGAATATAATATACTTTTCATCCATTAACTAGCTCGCGAAGGTCCTTCTATGAAGGGATCCTAGGCCATATTATAGTATGTTACCTTTTTAACGCTCAAGCGCGCTAAACCGATGAAGATATAATATTTGATACAGTTTACTAATTTGAGAGACCGGAAAGAGCATAGGATGGTTCTTTGCGGGAAATGTACGGTTCCCGCGCAATAAACAAGTCACCTATGGTCTAGTTTACTTTTAAATAAGTAACCAGCTTCGCTAAGGACCCTGCATCAATAAAGTAAGTCATTATGAATGGATATCATTAATTATTTGCAATGATTTAGCATCGTTTACGTGACCACCTAGCTTAATGATTGTATATTAAGGAAATGTCATTCGCAATCACCAATCTTCACGCTCCACATAGAGTAGCGTACAGTCGCTGACATGAAGTTTTTATCACATTTCAATCCTATTTCCTTCACGATAAGGTTCAAGATTACATTTCGGGGTTTCCACAACTGTACCTATAATGTAAGCTTAATGTATCCTCTCTAGAAATGAGGATACTGTTTATTAGTGCTTATGCGTTAAGCAGTTATTACATATTATTATTATTATTGATCCTTGATTTCTTTTCCAAATTGAAGTGATTTTTGGTATTCTTACATAATATTTACTAGCAATTTTTCCCGGCTTTTCGCATGGTAATCCATACTAATATTATAAATACGAAAGTATGTATGTCTGTTTGTTATCTCTTCACGTCCAAACATCTGAACCGGTTTTACTGAAATTTTGGTATGGAATCCCGGGAAACGATAAAGGATATTTTTTATCCCGGAAAATTTTACGGTTCCTGCGCGACACACAAATTTAGACGCAACGGTGGCATCTAGTATTGAAAAATAATATTTCTATTAATTCTTATAGATAGCATTATTATGATGGGTAAATTGCAGTTTAAAATAATTATTATCTACAATTATTACGAGTATTATGTTCCCGTCTAACCGGGCATTTCGCACGATAACAAAATAAACATGATAAAAAACTGTTTTCGGATTTTTAATAACAACTCTTCAACAAAATCAGTATGCAAACGACAGTGTAATGTTATAACATCACAAAACATCACACAAAACAAATCATAACCAGGGGGGTGAGCCAAAATCTTTTCGTTTTCGCTTCGTTATAGAATCGCCGATGAAAATGTATGGAATTGACATAAGCGTTCGTTAATATGACGTTGTCGTTCGACTCGTCTTAAGTCAATTTCATACATTTTGAGCGGCGATTCTATGACGAAGCGAAAACGAAAACGTTTCGGCTAAATGGCCAGGGGGGTGAGCCAAAATTTTTCCGTTTTCGCTTCGTTATAGAATCGCCGATGAAAATGTATGGAATTGACATAAGCGTTCGTTAATATGACGTTGACGTTCGACTCGTCTTATGTCAATTCCATACATTTTGATGGGCGATTCTATAACGAAGCGAAAACAAAAAAGTTTCGGCTAAATGGCCTGCTCCTCCTATGTTTTGGAAAACGGTTGAAAACAATAAAGAATATTAGGTAACACGAAAACCCAGTCGCAAACATAGATTTTAACATTATTGTAATTTAAATTAAAACTTTAGTATAGTATGTAATTTCGATTACAATATAATATTTTTTGAAACACCAAGTAGGTGGGAAAATTTTAACGCTAATAATATTTACAAAGCAGAGCATTAAATAGCAAACAAATAGCGACATCCATTTTCGGAGTTGGTAAAATAAAACTATGAAAATGAAAGTAACCGACTCTACCAAGGCGGTATAGTAGAAAGGCTTTACACACATACTACTCTAATTTAGTACGCTAAACAATTAACCATAAAATATCAAAGACCTGCTATGAATTACTGCCCCACTCAGAGAAGAATATTATTTACTTATGTAACTATAATTAAATGAAGATTTTGAACGTTATGAGTAGACATCGGATTTCATGCATTTACATATTTGCATAATATGGAAATGCATATAATGGCACTTTTTAGGCGATAGTGCATATTTTGGTAATTTTTGTTGATAGTGCATATTTCGGTAGTTTTAAGCCCTCGTAGTCTCCAAACTATAGCTATCATCACACACACCGAGGCCACAAAACAGAGGTACGAACGATCAAAACATTTCAAATATTATGTGGCTCCATCCCCATTTACAGAATGCTATACACCCTATAGGTACAATATCTTTCTAGAAATAAAAAAGTTCTTTGTAGTTGGCAACGCTAGTAAAAAATTTGAATAAAGTAGTTAACGATTTAATAAACTTCCATGGGCATTAAGATCGATGCAATCGAAAAAATGTTTGTATAAAATTATTATTGGTGCTGTATAATTAGGTACTTAGTGAAAAATCCTGGATTTGATGAAATTATAAAAAGTGACTCTTCTGAAATTGAAAACTCTTCAAAAAATAATAAATTTTAATAATAAGTGACTTTTGATTGTGCATATTTTTTGCATAATATTTCGGCACTTTGATCGTGCATATAATCCGATCGTGCAAATAATCATTAATTAAAGGGTAAAAAGCATGTTAATATTTAAACACAACTATTACCTAACGCATAAATCTAAACTTGTTTGTCAGCTATTAGATAACCTAATCACTTAGATTTGAATTTCATTAACAGAATATTATTTCACTTTCCATTTCTATTAAACTAACGCAAGTCATTTTAGTCAAACTTATAAAACGTATGGTACTAGTTATGCCTGTGTAGGTAAATAAAAACTAACACTTCTCATAAATTTTATTCTATAGTAAGTACTTAAAAACCTAAACTAAATTTAGATTTATAATATTTATTACTTAGTTACATAATATACAAATACTAGCTGTCCCGGCAAATGTTCCTTTGCCATATAAAGTATTTCGCCCGTATTATTTTATTGAAGTGACTAAATAAGTATGTCACCATGGCAACGTCCATCGCTATCCCGTCGCACAAACAATGCTCGCCGTCAGTCTCGAGTTGTAATAATTTACTATTATTTATTCAACAAATGCACTTATCAATATAAAAAGTACCCAGTAGCCGATTCTCAGAGCCATTGAATATGCATATAAAATTTGGTTTGGTTAAAATCTGTAAAGCTGTTTTGGAGGAGTACGTGGCCTAACATTGTGACACGAGAATTTTATATATAAGATTTAGAATATTTTAGAAAATTTTAATCGATTTAACAAACATTAACGGGAGTGTTTTTAAAATACAAATCTACACTTTTCGTAGTGGTTAATTATTCTCGCAATTACATTACAATAACAGATAGTTTAATTTTCATGTCTTTCTCGTATGTATTTAATTTCTGTTTACCCTTTTTATATAAACCAAATAGGCAAATACGTGAATTCTTCAGCTTTTCAAATGCAATTTACTATTATCAAAAGATCAAAAGAAATCTATCAATCTATCGAAAGAAGACTCTTTGACTTTTTCCTAAAAAGGAACAAGAGGCGTCTTGTTCTTAAAAGATAAATAAGTTATTACAGTAAATGGGTTATTTGTACGATCTTGGTTTTCTATATCGTATATAGGTATCTAATGATATTAGTAACATACAAGAGAACCAGAAAGTATGCTTAAGGCAAAATATATAAAATCAGTAGCAGGAAGCGAACTCTACTAAAACTTTAAGAAAATTTATGCGAAAATGTAAATATTTCATTAATTTGAATATCTTTTACCAATTTTGCAAGATATACTAGGTAAGTGATTAATTACATTAAATTATCGAGGTAAAATTAATAAAAAGAAAAAAATATTATGATGCTACTCTTTATTGCACCTATAATTTATGATGTGCTTTAAAATGTTATGATAAAACATTATCGTTATCAGAATTCCGTCGTGTATCCTATCGATTTTCCTATCGATTTTTTAAACCCCCATAAAACGTGTCAATTTAATGTATAAATAATTTTTACTGAAACTAAATAGCAGTAGCCATTATTATACCTACTAGCAATAATTATAATATTTAAATATAGTCATTAGTTCATACTTTATAGGTTGCAGGTTTAAATGTTATAAAATATATTTGAGACTACCTAAATACTCCTAAAACAAAATAAACTACGTAATATACTTTAGTAGAATTTACTGCGATTTACAAACTTTTACGCTGGACTAACGTAATATGTAACATTCAAAATACAATAAGGAATTCGCCTTTCACTTTCCACGTAACTCACCTTGTAATCCCGCCGTGGCTTATCCACGGGAAAGAAACAGGTAGAATTTCACTGCATTATCGAAGATCAGATAGCGAAAGTGCTTCCACTAGAAATTGTAACGTGTACTAACTCAGAGTCAGAGAACGCGGCCGCTCACCGCACAACGAACTGGCGACTGGCGACTGGAGCCTCGGTAGTGACGCGTGTTCATGCCACGCTGAAAGCCTCCGAAGCCTCGAAGTGACACGCGCGTTGTCATGTAAACAAAGAGAAAGAAGTAAAGTATACTCTTCTATCCATAAAGTTAATATACCTAGCGGAATAGAGCAACAATCTCGAGCTGTCAAACGAAACCGAAATTGGTTTCATCTGTGTGTAAAAATATGTGTACGTATACACTTACACAAGCATGATTGACAATGATTTCTATGAGATTAAATTATCAACGTGCGGCACGTGCCGACTGGACGTCAAAAAAAGAGTGCTGCTGTCATGTATCACACGTCTCTTTTTACCACGCAGTGTTACTGACAGTGACATCTCTCTTGCTCAGGCCTTTGTTTCTCTATTCCGCTAGGTATATTAACTTTATGCTTCTATCTCTTCTTTCTCTTGTTTTCTTTTAATTCATACTAACATCGTATAAATGCGAAAGTCTGTCTGTCTGTTACATCTTCACGCTTAAATCGCTGAACCGATTTTAATGAAATATGGTATGGACTATGATATATATGAGATAGTTCGAGTCCCGGGAAAAGACAGACAGCGCCAACGCCTTAAAATGTATCCAGGGATTTGATATTAGTATTCGGTGGTATTCGCTAGCGAAGCGATGACTTATGTCAAATCGTATACATTTTGTTAGCGTTTACGATAATCGCTTGCCACTTGTCTACTAGGGCTGGACACCCTACTATTAAGGATTATCTCCTCATCTACAATTATATACATAATATGAATTATAGGCTCCAAAACATTTTAAATTTTCTAATAATAAGACGTTAAATCATTCAACATAAGATATAGGCTTCATATAAAATTAAATATACAAAACTCTACAAATTAATCCGGACTGCGTTTAATTTAGGCCGGACACCCAATCCGGCTGACAGTTCGGCTTTTTTCTGATGTTCAACAACCCTATGTCCATGAATAAACTACAAGTAACATTTACAAACTAAATTACTAATCTCGAGGCCGCATATTTTGCCATAATAACACACGCCTGGCATTCGGTAATGGTCCTTGCTATGATCTATAACATTATTTTCCTCCCAATCACATAATATTCAGTCGTAAAAATTAGCATAATGAGCCTAAGTATGTCGGGGTTTACTCACTTGTACTATCAGAGTTTATTCATACGTTTATGTCGGACCTACATAACTTGGTCGGGTTACGCTAAGCTTAGATCTTACAGCTATGCTAGCTAACATTAATCTCAAAAAATAACGTAGATATGCCTTAAGCCGGGTCCAGACGAGTGTAACGTGAAATGTAAGATTACGTGTAATTTAGCGTCAACAGTATGGACGGCACACGAACTCAAAGCGAATTGTCCAAACGAGCCTTTGTGCTCGCGCGAAAACCGACAGCCGATGGATAAACCCCGAGCGTTACATGTAATGCTCGTAGTGCCGTCCACACGTAGAATTCGTGTTACATTACACAGTGAATTACATTACACGTTACACTCGTCTGAACCCGGCTTAAAGCTGTGCTTAAACATTTATTGAAGCATAGCCTTATGACATTTTATAATAGATGATGGATTCGGGAACCGAACATTTTTCCGGAATAAAAAGTATTCTATGTCCTTTCCCGGGACTCAAAGTATCTCCATACCAAACAGCAAAATTGCTTCAGCGGTTTGGGCGTGAAGAGGTAACAGACAGACACACTTTCGCATTTACAAATATTAAGTCATTTTATACTATTACGCGTAGGCATTACCAGATACTGACGATGGTTTATAAATAACGTAAGTAATTTAAATTTGAAAACGTCTAAAGTTAAATTAGGCTGTAAAGCCCGTAAGGCGAAAACTCGAGGAAATAAAATTTAAAACGCCTACAAATTATATGATAGTAAGCACCCTATTAGAACAAACCACATTGCTTTCTCAGTAGTGAATTCATAGATAATTTAAATTTATGTATCATTTTTTACGTTTTTCTTTTGGAAGTAAAACTTTAATACAATTACCACTACAACCTGCAAACCTTATATATACATAATATTTACATATTTCCAGGCCAGCAATACTACTGCAACTCTTCTGATGTTGCGAGTGTCCATGGGTGACGGTAGTTGTTTTCCATCAGTGACAAGTATGCTCGTTTGCCCCTAATTAAAAAAAAGTTTTGTATTTCAATTTACATCCCATAGACGCCTACGGGATATAGCCTCTACGGTCTACGGCGTAGGCCGTAGCACATTTTCGGGACTACGCTTACTTTTTAATAAGTTTGCTATAAACTAGATATTTATCAATTATTACTTAACTTCGATAAAGAGATTGACAGGTCAACGTCTACATAACATTAATATTAAAAAAAAGCTTATAGTAAATTTATTCACCCAAGCCAAAAACTTTGTATCCCTTTTGACGAAAAATGGTGAAACGTAGGTGAATGAAATTTGGCACAGTTATAGTTTATATGATGAAGGAGTGCATCGAACTAATATTATTTTGAAATTATGTTTTTATCATACATTTTTTACTCAGATTTTTTAACAAATAAAACATTACACACACTACAACACACACACTAGGAAAAATGACAGATTTTTGAGTGACAAACCTCTACATACGAATTATACTCTTTTATTTTTGATTTAAGTCTGTTGACTATGTACATATCTAACGGCCATTCCCAATATTTGATCTATCTCTGGTTTTGCCCTACTAGAGATAGGAATAGCTCACATTAGACATTAGAGTCATATATTTTATGTATAGATCAAATATTGGGAACGGCCGTAAGCTGTTGACAACAAGGTGACAAATTGAAAATAGATTATAGTTTTTTTTTATTGAATCTTAGATACTATTAGACAATGCTTACACGGCCAGTCTGACATCAGCTGAGTCCCATAGAGAAGAGTTGAAAAAAATATGATAACGTCAATATTTTTTTACAAAATATAGGTAGTAGTCCTAATGTCGTTGAAACTAAGGTCGAATTCTCTAGTTTTTATAATAATTCAACTTCAATTATAGCGATGCGGCCATTAGTGATTTTAATTTTACCTCGTAGAGATAATAATATTATATAATATGTAGAGATAGTCGTAGTAAACACAAATAATATTCAAAAGCGGTCGGTAAAACGAGTATCAGCTGATAATAATGAAATGCACAGGTTTTTAATCTAGATGGAAAATATAATGCATTAAGGCCAAGGACGATCAGTCTCGAAGGCGACTCTTACTTTGAGCGTGCGCGAATTATGATACTTTAATAGTTGATTAAATAACGTAATATCGATAATATGAGTGATTTCTAAGATTAATAAGCATGATTAAGATGATTATTAATTTGTTCAGCTGCAGATTATTTGGTCGGTTTTTTAGTATTAGTTTGTATTGGGATAAAACACAAAAAAATTACCTAACTATTACTTTAACTACAAATGGCAATGCGATGTGAAGAGGCGAGCCGATGTTTTATAATTAATGAGCCATTCATAAATATTATAAAGACAATTTTGTCCCGGAAAAAAGTAAGATTCCCACGCGATAAACTGATGTCGAATCGTAAACTCAGAAACCTGCAACCATGATACTATGAGGGTGGCATAGATGCCAAGTGCATATACATTATATTAAGGGCCTGTTTCGCCACTTCCTGATAAGTGACGAATAGGCTATCCAACAATTAACTTGACAGATTAAGTATGGAGAATCTGTCAAAAAAGTTGTGAATAGCCTATTCGGCACTTTATCAGTTTTTTTTTTTATGAAATAAGGGGGCAAACGAGCAAACGGGTCACCTGATGGAAAGCATTTTCCGTCGCCCATGGACACTCGCAGCATCAGAAGAGCTGCAAGTGCGTTGCCGGCCTTTTAAGAGGGAATAGGGTAATAGGGGAGGGTAGGGAAGGGCAGGGAATAGGGGAAGGGCAGGGAATAGGGGAAGGGCAGGGAATAGGGGAAGGTAGGGAAGGGAAGGGAATAGGGTAGGGGATTGGGTCTCCGGTAAACTCACTCACTCAGCGAAACACAGCGCAAGTGCTGTTTCACGCCGGTTTTCTGTGAGAACGTGGTATTTCTCCGGTTGAGCCGGCCCATTCGTGCTGAAGCATGGCTCTCCCACAATTAAAGAAAGTGTTGAAACAGGCCCTTAATGTCCAAATATGAAATTCTGGGCCCCGTAACCCGTTATTTTTATATTGCAATAGTATCTTATCAGAAAACTGCATGTGTTCAAATGTTTAACACTTAATATAGTCCGTGCAATCCACGAAGACGCGCCCCACTATTCCTCCTAATCGTCTATAGTATATGTGTACTATCTATCGCCAATGTTTGAGTGTTATCGGTACACACTAATTTATTACCTATGAGTGCACGCGCACACTTCAATAAATAGACCAATAATTAAGAGAAAGCGTCACGGCCAAAGGGAAAGATGCTCACCAAAAAATTGGTGGGGTGCGTCTTCGTAGATTGCACGGACTATATACCTCGATCGTGGGAATCGCAGACACAATAGATTTTCAATTGTATATCTACTACATTATATTATAATTGGATGTGTAATTTAAAATATATTCATAATCGTTTTATTTGTTACGTACAATCAATACTTGATAAGATTCTTTGATTCATATCACGTACAACCGTTTAAAAATAATCTTTTTCAGATTAATCACATACGAAGTCATTACACAAAATAATAGTTTCTTTATTTTAGGACAGCATCAAAATGGAACGAATTCAAGCATGCCACATGAGTATCGCACTGGTCCATAGAAGCAATATAAAAATTTTGAAAATATCATAACACCGCTCGATTTTTCAAGCATCGCTGCGTTACGTGTCGTCTTATCTTTTTAAAAACATGTACGAATATGAAGCTCATCCGTATAATCGTTTGCTGCAATAAGTAGGTACCAGAATTCTAGCTACTATTTTAATGCAACAAGCAGCATGTATGATGTATCATATCATTTCAAAATTACATAATTAGAGCTGAAACTACCAAAAAAGGTATAACATGAATGATTTTTTAAGCAGTTGTTAATACAAAAGAAATCTCTCTATTTTCCCATAAATATATTATTTTATAACCTCAAATTACAGTAAAACAGTAGATACAATTTACTCAGTAATGTATTTAAGATTCTTTTCTAGTCTTACAATATTTAATATATAAAAAAATGTATCCCCTTGCCACAAAGATGTGGCAAGAGATCAATTTGTCCGACACATAAGAATGTGTCGGACAAATTGATCCGTAGGCAGATGGCGGACCTACGTAATTTGGTCGGGCTACGGCAAAGGAAGGCATACACAAGGCGAAAATTCACGTTCACGCATTGTATGGTGTGGTATGGTTATGGATATAACCCGGCCAAATTACGAAGATCCGCCATCTACCATAGTCAAATTGTGAATCAAATTCTCTGGTTTTTGTCCGACATTTGCTCCATGATGGCTCCATGCATGATGGCTTATTATGGAAATCCAGGGACCCCGGATGCGGAGAGGGTTGATCTTCTGGACTCGATTATGGCGTTGAATATAATGGCCTGTGGTACCAGGCTGGAGCGTGGGTTCTCGCTGCGAACCGACTCGCGAAACGTCTCGCGAATCGGAGCTGGTTCCAGGTCTTGTTTCTTGCGCTCCTGTAAGTGAAAGTTTTATTAGAGGAAATGCATTTTTTAATAAGGAGGCACACTACGAAATTTTGCCACTGCAACTCCTTTAAGCTTGGGTCCTAACTCCTAACCCTTTGATATGATCTTAAGGAGCCTCAGGGACAAGCTCAAACTGTCTTGGCACCCGCCAGTAACAAGGATGGATGCCATTTTGTTTTGTATACTGTGACGCATTCCTAAAGGTATCCTTTCGAATCGAACGTCTATAGCAGGGGTCGGCAAGTAATTTTAGGTGGGGTCCGGATACTGTCAGAAAATTTTAACGAGGTCCAGAAAAAAACACTTGTCCTAAATGTAGCTCCGCCTGTTGCCTACCGCTGGTCTATAGCGTCAGTGATGCCGCGACTGTGAAAAATGTATGGTTTGGGATCGAGCACACCGATACCGCGGAGTTTGTGACGTCACTGACGCAAAACCATACATTTTTACAGTCACGACGGTCGGCGTCACTGACGCTTATAGACGCTCGCTTTGAAAGTCCACCTTAAAATCAGTTAATAATAATATTTTTCCAAAAAAATAAACTTACAGTTCTTTCATAATGCAGCGTCAGGAAGATGGATCCAATCAGAAAGAGGACATTCAGCCCCAAAAATACGCACATCAAAATAAAAAACAATGTGTGATACGACGACATGTTTGAGTGAAAATATTTTTTTTAAAACATAACAGGCGAGACTAATGTTTAAATACCTAGGCCCACTTACGGCAGATTAGTGTTACTTGTGGATTGTCATGTTGTCTCCCTCCTTCCTTGTATTTATGACAGAGAAAGCACAATATTTTGGCAACTGATTAGCGATAACCCAGACTGGAGCGAGTGAGCCTGATTGTATTATTTGTTGTATTTATCGGTAAAATATCAATATTTTTGTGTGAGCAATAAGAGATAAGCGATAACGGTATATCGCTGCGTCATAGACATTTGTCAACTTCCTCGTAGAAAATATTTAATATGAAAAATCTTAGCCCTTTAGCCCTTTAGTGCTTTTGGTGCCCAAATAAAGAGCAATATCCATACTTCCATACTAATATTATAAATACGAAAGTGTGTCTGTCTGTCTGTCCGTCTGTCTGTCTGTCTGTCTGTTACCTCTTCACGATCAAACCGCTATACCGATTTTGCTGAAATTTGGCATGGAGATACTTTGAGTCCCGGGAAAGGACATAGGATACTTTTTATCCCGGAAAAATGTACGGTTCCCGCGCGATAAACGAATTTTGTCGCAACAGAGTTGCGGGCATCATCTAATCAGTGAATATACCTAGTTCCTAAACGGTTTAGTCCTACAATATTTTGTCCCTGTCTGATAAGTTAGTGACACTGTTAAATAAAGCTACCGATCTTACGTAATAACTATTTAGTATTCTGTGCCTGAACACCAAATTTAAAAATAACTTGTGAAGATTAGATACATAATGTTACTCGGAATAGAAACAATTTTTGTTACTTTTCGTAAATTATTTAAAACTTTTCTGTCTTTTACGAAAACATAATAATATTATGATAATGTTAGGGTGGGTTGTACCAACTTACTTTAGCTATAACTGTAACTTTTTACTTTAACTACAATGCAAAATGTCAAATCTTTGGTTAAAGTAAAAAATGGACGCCATATTTAACCATAACCTTGAGCTCGACAAGGCTTTGAATGAACGTGGCGAAAAAAGGAAGTAACGCTGACATCATACAAAAACGCCATTTTTGACAGTTCTCCTTTACCAGCAGCGCCCCCGCCCACGCTCATTTCAAGCCTTGTCGGACCAGCTGTCATCTGTCAAATTCTGTGGTCAAAGTTAAGGTCAAAGCCTTAACTATAAACATAACTTTGACCATAACTTTAACCACGCCTCTGGTGCAACCCACCCTTATAAAGACGTTATTTTAAATATACCTTAATATGGCCGCTGTATCACATACTTTAGCCAGTGTAGAGCATACAATAAGACATGTTTCGGCTGTCCGCAGACACTTTCGATTACATGATCTGCATGCTGCACTTTGTTACAAACAAGTCCAAGGATCACGTTCGTCTGGTATCAGACGTGATTTTCATAATCGTAAGCGAATTATCAACGTGAGTTACTTTTGAATTCAATTTACAGACACTGATATTATTTAACTAGTAACTATGTTCTTGATTCACTTTTATTTATTTAAAAATGTTTTTAGAGACACCTCGTATTTCGAATATTAAATGGCAGTGCAGATTATGGGAGATCGCAGACGGCACACTTTTTGTGTGATCGAGTCTACGGCGCACATACAGTAACCTACTACCTACTAAGTATCTTATGTAGTACGTTTATAGACAATTATGTACTTATAAAAGATCCGTCGACGGGATTCGAACCAGCGACCCCCGGCTGAATCTACCAACGCGCTAATCCACTGAGCCATAGATGCGAAGCCGCGCGGAACATCTAGTTTGTTATAGACCGAAACGATCCTGACAAATGACTTATGACGATAGCCGAATGGCCGCCCAAGCCTTGACCTAATTCATTTTACATATTAAGAGAGACAATAAGAGATAACAGTCAAGCACTCCCGTTTTACATAATGGCATTATCTAATGGGACGGGCCATTAGTGTTGTATTATAACAGTCTTAATACTGAGACTGATGATAGCCACTGGCCTCTTGGCAGTGGCGGATTTACAAATTTGCCGCCTGTAGGCTATTCAATTTTTGCAGCCCCTATAAAGCTTTCAAATTCAATACGTTAGTTTAGTTCACAATCATATCCCACCAAAAACATTTTTTTAAAATTTTTGCTGAGACGACCACACAAGGTTTCACTCTGTGCGGTAGCGAAACGGCGATGCCATACATTATTTACTGGTATGTAGAATTTGTTTATGTTTGTTTAGGGTCAGTAGATTCAGATGTTTGGCTCTACATGAGATCACATATCTTTTTCACAGGGTTAACCGTAAACCTAATATGTGGTCGTCTCGGCAATATTTTACAAGAAATGTTTTTGGTGAGATTTTTTATTTCTGTAAGATAAAAAAAATGGGGCTAAATTTGCCGCCCCCTAAATCTGCCGCCCTAGGCTCCAGCCTACTTAGCCAATTGGTAAATCCGCCACTGCCTCTTGGCTTCTTGGCTAGGAAAAGAGAGTTTTTGGAAAATGATCTGTGGAACGTGTTCTTTTATAGATAGGTGACGACACGTGTATTGGATGCACAACAATGCACATGTAAGTAAAGGCTAGTGCGAGTCGGACTCGCGCACGAAGGATTCCGTACCGATATAACGCAAAAATAGGCTAGAACAATGTATTTTTTTTGTTTAATGTAAAAAATAACGTTTGTTGTATGGGAGTGCCCCTTAAATATTTATTTCATTTTAAGTATTTATTGTTATAGCGGCGACACAATCTGTGAAAATTCTAGAAGTCTAGCTAAAGCGGTTCTTGAGATACAACCTGGAGACAGACAGACAGACAGGGTTAAGAGATAGATTAAGGAAGAGAGATCAGAGAACGCTCCTGTCTACATTAGATATGCTTGAGCACCGCCACCAAAATTCTCACCACCCATTGAGACAGGCATTAAATTATTCCATGCCATAGTCAATCCATTAGAAGCTTAACCAATCTACCAAATAATGTTCGATCAATCTTTAAAAATAGTCTATACCTATCTTCTATAGGTATATTATAACAGGCGCGGTCGCAGCCTGAAATTTTGGAGAGGGTCACTCACTAGTCACTATACTAATATAAATTTTTTTATCTGCGCCCTCGTACGGTTCTGGGTTGACAGCTGTCTAAGGTCGGACGCAGTGGTTTTGACGGGATAGCTAGAAATTTCCTTTTATTATTTGGCAAGATTTTGAGATTTTTCAATTTTAACTTAGATTTTGGGGGGGGTCATGTCCCCCGTGACCCCCCCCCCCCCCCCCCTTCGGACCGCGCCTGTATTATAATCTATCTACGTAGAGCCGCTGCTCTATCTTTGTTAATCGAGGCATCTAACCCCCTTCCAATAAAAAAAAATTTTTTGATTGTAATTTATAGGTCCTAATTTGTTAGCTTATTTTCTTATTTTGTCTTCTATTTTATTTACTTATCACACAAAATATCATCCGTGCTCAATTATCCTACTCACGTGCAATGTTCATTCCAAAAAAACTGTAGGTAGGTAGTGAGGTACTAATTTTTGTCCGAGATAGAGGTCGATTCAACTTTTTTGGTTTACTTATATCAAAATGTTAAACGTAGTTATTTGATTATTATTAAATACCTATAGTAGTCCTGTATCGATATGTCTTGTTTTAGTCAACTTACTAGCTATTTGACCGAGCTTTGCTCGGTATTCGATAAAACACGAATAAAATGACATTTTCTAAAAATGATTCCTAGCTAGATCGATTTATCGCCCGCGAAACCCCCTATATGCTAAATTTCATGAGAATCGTTAGAAACTGCAGGGCATTTGTTACGTAAACCAGCGAGTTCGCTATTCATACGAAAATTCAAATTAGTAAATCGCTTCTCGACAAAGCAATGTCATTGGTTCAACTACAATGAGTGAATGTTATTACGGGGCCACGCCAGTAAAAAATGTAGCATTATACGTCTCACAGAAGTGTCCAAGTTAGAAGTGTAGTGCAAGATATGAACTAATTATGGTATTTTGTTAACACAGTAGAAGAGTATTTTATCAGGCGTTGAAAAGGGAGAACTTATGAGTTTTGGTATGACTATATTGGTTACATACTTAAATGTTTTTTTAATGAGTGTTTATTAAAAAAATATTTATTGTATTAATTGTAAGTATTGTACCTATTTGTGTTTGTAATGTTATCAATATGTGCACAGTAAAGTATATTTGTTTGTTTGTTTATGTAACCTGTGTGTGTAGTGTGTGTGTAGTTGAAATTCAATAAGATAAACACTTAATTTTTTATTGGTGTTTATTGTTAATAAATAGGCGTTTACCTATCTAGAGGCAACAGCCAACATGTAGAGTAGACGAGTAGTATAATAATTATTTTATCATGATAACTACTATATCAGATTCAGCGGGGCTAAAATGGTCACATTTAGCAATTCCTCTCAATCAATTCAGCAAATGAATTGTCAAAACTGTCAAACTGACAAATGTCAAATCAGTACAAAAATACAGAAATGAATTGCAAGCAGAGTTGCATTTTGCGATTTTAGAAAAATGAATCATATTATGATTCATTTTTCTAAAACCGCTGCCCGCAGGAGTAATTAGGTATGTAGGTTTCTTGATTTTTTGTTTTTATATTAATTAATTTAATTCATAATAATATGTATTATTATGAAATTATGTAAATAGGCACAATTGGTACCTACACTGATAGTTATTAGATAAATAGATAGTCGGTAGATAGTGGAGACATCCAAGATTGATTGTAATATTATCGGAGGATCCGTCCATTCAATTTTAGTGATAAAATGAAAAGATATCACTTATAGTCCAGTAGTTAAAGTGTTTCTCATTAGACTGAACATGTTTGAGGAAAAATCTTAACCTCGCTTGATCCTTGGAGGTGACCGTACATTATCCTGAACACCAATTTCGGTAACTAGGTAGGTATTTACGATACAATCCTGTTTCGATCTCGCTGTCTCGTTCATCCTGGAACAGTGTGAGAGCGACGCGCGATCGGAACATAGGTCGATTCTGCTAAAATAATAATAATAGAGTTTTGAATTTTCCATGCAATCTTGGTAAACATACAGGGTGTAACAAAACAAAGTGATAAGAGTATGTATATGTTCCTTGTATTAGAGTTCACGGTGAAAGTAGGTATAAAGAGAATTTTTGTTATGTGATTTGTACATTGGGCAAGCGCCCCAGCGTCATGAATTTGCCCATAATAAAAGAAAAAAAAAGTTTTCTAGAGTAAACTTTCTTTTCTAATAGATTAGCCGCCGCTATATTCGCAGTGAACTTTGTAAATGGGATTTAAACATACCGTAAACTTTGTTTTGGTACCCTGTAGTAAAATTAAAATATACCTAGTAAGTGAGTAGGTATTCTCATAAAATATCAAACCAAACTATATAAGTAGTACCTATTCCTTTCTGATTAATAAGATGCGGATGGATTGAAGCTGTATTAATGTTGGATTGAGATAGCAGAATCGGGGTCAGTAAGGAGGAAATCAATAAGGTTCATTTTCCTCGGATTTTTAAATAGATGTAATACGCAAAAAGGTCCTGTCAGGACAAACAAATAACACGCGGGAATCAACTAGGCACCTCGTGCTAAGGAAACTCTCTTAAGCAGGTGCTATTTAATTTCTGCGTGTCACTTCTACGAGTTATCAAGTCTTCGTGTTGCCACAAGTTGCGCTACAAACTTGGTCGCGGTGGTCGGCGCAGTTCTCGTGTTGCGGTCGTGGACCAAACTCGAAAAACAAGATGACTCCGTTCATTATCGTCGTGTCTGTTGCTATCACCATGAAGCTATTATTCCTGAGCTTCTCATTGATATTCACTTTGAAAACCACTGGAAAGGATGATCAGGTATTCTAAAACTTTAGTTACCTATACTTAGTAAGAGTTAAGACTTAGTTAAACGTCCTTTGCTCTGTCTCAGTTATAAAGTCAACAACTCTACACGATTCTTGTTTTTTGTTTGGCTTGATAAACAAGTTTTGAATGTAAGTGGTTAATTACTAAATGCAAAGTATATTATCTTAAAAATACTGACTTACCTTTACCTATGTAGGTAACTTATTAATTGTAAAAATTTGTTTGCCTATCAATTCCCAAGCGGCAGCCGGCTGCCGCATAACAATTGAAAATTTATTGTGTCTGCGATACCCACGATGGAGGTGTTAAAAGTAAACTTTACGAACACGCGTTTTTTTTTTGACTCGGTAAACCAGTTTTAAAAAAGTTATTAATATTTTTGATTTCTAAGTAAGTAAATGAACATTTTGCCTCAATAGCCGTTCGAACACCGTTGTTTTTAGTAGATACCTTAGAGTTCGCTACACAATACAATTTAACTTTCTGATTTGGTCACGTTTTCACCTCTATTGTGTCATAAACATTGTTGAAGGTCACAAGTGACATAAAAGAGGGCTTTGAGAACTCTAAGATTACAGTTCTTGTGTTAGTAGATTTCTCAAATGCATTTAATAATATTGATCACGACATATTACTGGCAGCCCTTTCATGTCTACCGATTTCGTCTGTAGCACAAGCATGGATTTCCTCCTATCTACGAGGGCGTCGGCAGTCTGTACGTACAGATAAGTCGTTCTCCGATTGGCTAGATCTAGATACGGGCGTCCCTCAAGGCGGTATTCTTTCTCCACTTCTCTTCTCGATTTTTATAAATCTCGTCACCAAAATACTTCGCAGTGCGTATCATCTGTTTGCTGATGATCTTCAAGTATATAGTCAAGCCGAACTTGATTACTTACCATCCGCCATTGACATAATAAATCGAGATCTTGATGCTATTAGAGAATGGTGTAGTAAGTTTGGCCTAACAGTGAATCCAGCTAAGTGCCAAGCCATTTTATTAGGTAGTGCTAGAAATTTAAGCAAGGTTGATCAAAGTGCCGTTCCACCAGTAATCTATAATAATTGTGTCATTCCATTTAGTTCGAACGTCAAGGACCTTGGATTATACATTGATTCGACCTTAACTTGGCAGGCTCAAATCTCACACGTCTCTCGCAAAGTCACTGGTATCCTGCGATCCTTCTATCGGTTTAAAAACTTCCTTCCTTCTTCAGTCAAGTTAATGCTCGTCCAGTCACTTATCCTTCCCATCATTGACTACGGTGATGTGTGCTATTTCGACCTAAACGCTGACAAACTTAATAAACTTGATCGCCTACTCAATAACTGTATAAGATTTATTTTCAATCTACGCAAATTTGATCATGTCTCTACTTTTCGTTCTAAACTACACTGGCTACCAATACGACAGCGCCGCTCTACTAGGGCCTTGTGTATGCTTTACTCCTTGTTGCATCATCCTAATGCTCCTAAATACCTAACCCCCCTCTTCCAATACCGTTCCAGTACTCATGATAAATCCCTTCGTTCCTCTAACAATGCACTCCTTTCTTGCCCTTCTCATAGATCGGACATCATCCACTCGTCTTTCAATGTACAGGCTATTATTCTCTGGAATTCTCTTCCTTGTGACATCAGGCTAACCAAAACCAGGGACACATTTAAGCGCAAAGTGCGTGAGTTTTATTTGAAGCAATTGGCAGAAAAGTATTAAATAATTATTGTAATCTATGATAGTTTTTATATATTATTATTATTTTATAAAATATATATAATATACTTATATATTATTATTTAAGTATA
Source organism: Aricia agestis (assembly GCF_905147365.1). Taxonomy (NCBI): domain Eukaryota; kingdom Metazoa; phylum Arthropoda; class Insecta; order Lepidoptera; family Lycaenidae; genus Aricia; species Aricia agestis. The sequence continues at coordinate 8,973,245 of NC_056417.1, forward strand.
TAAGTAGGTATATAAATAAATAATATATAATATGTACTAGTATTTTTAAATTATATAAAGTACAGTTTTTGATATTTTATGTAAAAATAATAAATAATATTTTGTATTAAGTAATAGATTAGGTATTATATATATATTTTTTATAGTATTTAGTAGAATAGTCTCACTCTATTAGGTATAATGTTTGCTTATGACTTAAGTTATATTTAGATTACTCTTAATTTATTTTATTTATTTTCTTCATCCTTTCGCACTATTGGCACCTACACAATTTTGTTTCTGGACACCTAAAGGTTGACTGGTAGAGAATGCCATCTGGCATTAAGTCCGCCTATGTACCAACATTGTGCAAAAAGCATAAATAAATAAATAAATAAATAAACGATAGGTACATAATACATTGTTACGAGGAATAAAATACTCTGATAATAGTTACCTACCAGACTCTAGTTTGTGATTATTTTCAAAGTATTAGACTAAGTAGATTAACATAATATCTACATTCTACTTAGTCCAGGAAAATATTGTACCCAAAGCACAGAATTATACGTATAGATAGGTATTAGTTCCCAAAGTTCGGTCGCAAAACACGTAGAATATCTCTATCTCTCTCATAGATAATTCGCGTCTTATCTGTCTCACTCGTGTCCGAATATGTAAAAGGGACCAAATATTTTTAAGGAAAAGTGCCTAATTATAAACGTTTTAAAAAATAACCTGTTTAGTGAGCCAATACGGTATTTTTCAATGTCTACTTAATTGTTGGATATTTAAAATAAGCAGAACATGTTGGATATCTATACTAATATTATAATTCTGCAGAGTTTGTTAGTTTGTTTGTTTGAACGCGCTAATCTCAGAAACTACTGGTCCGATTTGAAAAATTCTTTCAGTGTTAGATAGCCCATTTATCGAGGAAGGCTATAGGCTATATTTTATCACGCTAAGACTAATAGAAACGAAGAAATAGAGGAAAATGTGGAAAAAACGGAGGGAAATTATTTGAAAGGGCTTATTTGAACGCGCTAATCTCAGGAACTAGGTACTGGTCCGATTTGAAAAATTCTTTCAGTGTTAGATAGCCCATTGATCGAGTAAGGCTATAAGTTATATTTTATCACGCTTAGACTAATAGGAGCGAAGAAATAGTGGAAAATGTGGAAAAAACGGGGGAAATTATATGAAAGGGCTTATTTGAACGCGCTAATCTCAGGAACTACTGGTTCGATTTGAAAAATTCTTTCAGTGTTAGATAGCCCATTTGTTAAGAAAGGTTATAAGCTATATTTTATCACGCTAAGACTAATAAGAGCGAAGAAATAGAGGAAAGTGTGGAAAAAACGGGGGGAAATTATTTGAAAGGGCTTATTTGAACGCGCTAATCTCAGAAACTGCTGGTCCGATTTGAAAAATTATTTCAGTGTTAGATAGCCTATTTATCGAGGAAGGCCATAGGCTATATTTTATTATTCTACGACTAATAGGAGCGAAGAAATAGAGGAAAATGTGGAAAAAACGGGGGAAATAAGATTCTTAAGAACTACTGGAGCAATTTTTATGTTATTTGGCAAACATGAAGAATAGACCACGTTAAGGGACATAGGCTATTTTTTTGCGGAAAAATCGCGTGAAATTCCTAAATTACGCAAGCGAAGCCGCGCAGAACATCTATATATAATAAAATCGTAAGAAAGTCAATGGTGTACATTTAATATTTTTGTACAATAAATAATACCTACTTGGGACGTGATCTACTATACTAACGCGGACGAAGTCGCGGGCAACAGCTAGTTTAAAATAAGCTGTTAATATACCTCAATAAAAAATAATTTTAATTTTGTTGTTATTACTAAAACTTGAGAACGGGTGACCCAATTAGGCTTTTTTTTTAATGAAATAAAGGGGCAAACGAGCAAACGGGTCACTTGATGGAAAGCAACTTCCGTCGCCCATGAACACTCGCAGCATCAGAAGAGCTGCAGGTGCGTTGCCGCCTGCCGGCCTTTTAAGAGGGAATAGGGTAATAGGGAAGGGTAGGGATGGGAAGGGAAGGGAATAGGGGAGGATAGGGAATGGAATTGGGCCTCCGGTAAACTCACTCACTCGGCGAAACACAGCGCAAGCGCTGTTTCACGCCGGTTTTCTGTGAGAACGTGTTATTTCTCCGGTCGAGCCGGCCCATTCGTGCCAAAGCATGGCTCTCCCACGTATTGAGCTGAATGCAGTTATGAAATATTCGTGGAAGTCCAGGGAGACGAGTGATACTTTAAGTTCACCGGGTTAGCTAAAATTTTAATAAATAAAAATTGGCCAAGTGCGAGTCGGACATAAAGAGCAAAATAGGCAAAAAAATGTATTTTTTGTATGGTAGCCCCCCCTCAAATATTTATTTTATTTAAATGTTGTTATTAATTATTAAAGAAAAAATACTATTACCTAAGTATTTTGTGAATATTTTAACTACTACAACTACGTGTTGTCGTTATTGATATAAAGCAAAAAAGGACAAAAAATCACGTTTGTTGTACGAGCCCCCCTTAAATAGGTATTGGATTAATGCCTGTTTTCACCAACGGTCTCCTAACGCTAAGTGTACCCTAGCGATCTTTGCGGGTCAAATATCTCTTAAAACAAACACATTTAAAAAAAAAAGTAATGTTTTACAAAAGTTTCTGGGCAATTTCAGAAAAACGTGTACAGGGTATAAAATTTCATTTTAATTTTTATGTCAATTTTTTCTTTTTTTCTATATTTTTTTTCTATAATGTAATAGGAAATATAGTTTATTATACAAAAAAACAAAAAAGAACGCGGAATTTAAGGCATTTTCCTGATAATATCAAAAATGACCGTAGAAATAGTCACCCAACGGAGGTCACATAATGCTACCTGCTTGTTGTTTTAAATTGTTTAAAAATTAACCATCTTATTTAGCACTAATACATTTTTGGTATCAAATACTATACAAGTTTTGCAATGTGTAAACAATAACAATAATCAAAGAAAAGTGATTAATAACAGTAAAACTTGGTCACATACCTGAACAAAGAAATTGAAACACCTGCACTTCAACAACATTTCCGCGCTTTTCACTAGTTAGTTTGCCAGTAAAAACAAAAAGACGTACCTACCGATGAAGAACATACGTTGTTTTGCCAGATCGTGCCGAATAATTACTGTATTAGAAGAATTTTTGCAAAAACGAGCGGTGACAAAGCGGAAACTTCCGGAAGACTAAAATTTTCGTTTTAAATTCAAATTAATTTTTAAAAGAAATTACATATAAAAATATATATTTGATACTTTCAGCTGATACATTTAACTTTTGAGATTTTAAATTATGTATAGAAATCACTTCCAATACTGGATATTTTTAAAAATCAATCATTATCTCATCTTAGTTGGGAAGGGGACAGGTATATTTGATGGTTTTCAATACTTTAAAACCTTCGTAAGTTTTTTATTTAGTAAAGTAACAACAAGACGACAATTTATATATCTATTTAATCATATACTTTTTTCACTTAAATTAATATATTCTGTTAAAAGTTATTTATCTCAACAAAATAAATTAACAAAGTCGAGGGACAAGGCAAAATCAGGGGGTACACATTTTTTTGAAAATGCCCTTCTACGCTCTAAGGACGAACGTGACACACAAAAATTCGTGAAATCTTCAAGGATATGTACCCTTAATGGCCGCTAGGGGACCACTTAGCGTTAGGAGGCGGTTGGTGAAAACAGGCATTATAGCGGCAACAGAAATGCATACCTAATCTCTGAAAATTTCAACTCTAGCTATCACCGTTCTTGAGATACAGCCTGGAGACAGACAGACGGACAGACAGACATCGAAGTCCCTTTGGGTACGGAACCCTAAAAATAATTACAATTTTCAACTTATTCGGACCTCTACATAGGTACTACCCTACTTCATTTTACTTACCTGTTTTTAAAACAAAATTTAATTTTAAGTTATTTGTACTTTTGCAGGATTCCAAGTCGAAAGAGATGAAACAAGATATTATGCTGTTGAAATGGAAGCAAATTACCAGATCTCTCATGCCCAAAGTTTCGAGTTTTCCGAAAACGATCTAACGATGTATGTATGGTTCGTTAAGAACTGAAGTGTCTTAGAATTCGTCCATTCGTCCAAAATAAGTTCCTAAAGGTAAATATTATAATTAAACATTAATTTAATGTTTGGTATTTTATAAATATTTACATAAGTAAGTAGGTACCTACATAAATTTTATTGCTTTTCATTTCAGAATATGAAAATGTTATGCAAGATGATGCCATGCCAACCCAAATACAGTCATAAAAGTACTTATTGCACATTCACATCATACTTCGAAGAAAAAATTATTTAAATAATTATTTACGATGAGGTAGAGTCGCCAACAGATCTCAGATCAGAGTCATAATACCTTGTAATGAGACAGAAAACTGGTACACTGGGTCTATTTTCCACTGTAGATATTTATATTTTAGTTAAGTATACATAATATAAGTACAGGGAGTAACAAAACTAAATGATAAATGATAATACTTTAGGGTGCGTGTTGTCTTGTCCATACAAATCACAAAAAAAAATCTCTTTCAGTAATATTGCTACTTTCACAGTGAACTCAATATAAAAGACACATACACACCCTAATTATCACTTAGTTTCAAGTTACACCTATAAATTAGACCACTATACATATAATATGCCTAGAAAGGTCCTCCTTCTATAGTAAGTATTTATAAAAGCAGGAAATATTTTACTCTCGATTTGAAGAGAACTTATGAATAAAACAAATTGAAAATAAAACAAATAATAAGTATGGTACAAAATATATTTTATTAAAATATCGTTTTCTAAAAATTATATTGGTCAAAAATAAGAAAAGAAAGAAATTAGAAAAAAAACAAAACATAATAAGTGCAAATTGCACCTACAATTGATTATATTGTTCTTGGGGGTTTGATGACAAAAAAACTTGAACAGCTAATAAATAGCAGAGCTTTAATAAAATCTAGAAAAATTATTTAACAGGTAAGTACAAAATATATTTCAATGTAACTTTAGTGAATATTATTATTATGATCGTTTAGCTGAACACGGATTTAATTACAAATGCATGGAAATCCCAGACGCAGGTGTTGAAAAAGTACTATTTTCAAATAAACCAGGCAAGCAACAGGCAACTGGCAAGGTCAAATCACTGTGACGTCAGAAACAATCATGGCCGCTTGCATTATTGGGGTAACCATAAAGTTAATAATATACCATAAAGTTAATATACCTAGCGGAATAGAGAAACAAAGGCCTGAGCAAGAGAGATGTCACTATCAGTAACACTGCGTGATAAAAAGAGACGTGTGATACATGACAGCAGCACTCTTTTTTTTGACGTCGAGTCGGCACGTGCCGCTCGTTGACAATTTAATCTCATAGAATTCATGTTCAATCATGCTTGTGTAAGTGTATACGTACACATATTTTTATACACAGATGATACCAATTTCGGTTTCGTTTGACAGCTCGAGATTGTTGCTCTATTCCGCTAGGTATATTACATAAAGTTAATATACCTAGCGGAATAGAGCAACAATCTCGAGCTGTCAAACGAAACCGAAATTGGTTTTCATCTGTGTGAAAAATATGTGTACGTACACATATCTATATATTAATACGTGAGAGAAAAACTTTGTAACCCTTTTTACGAAAAATGGGGAAACGTAGGTGCATGAAATTTCGCACAGTTATAGTTTATATGGTGAAGGAGTGCATCGAGCTAATATTATTTTAAAATTATGCTTTTATCATATATATTTTTAACAAATAAAACGTTACACACATTACGACACTACTACTAGGAAAAATGACAGATTTTTGAGTGACAAGCCTATACATACGAATTATACTCTTTTATTTATGGTTGAAGTCTGCTGACAACAAGTTGACAAATTGAAAATGGATTATTGTTTTTTTTATTTAATTTTAGATACTATTAGACAATGCTTAAACGGCTAGTCTGAGATCAGCTGAGTCCCAGAGACAAGAATTGAAAAAAACTATGATGAAGTCAATATTTTTTACAAAATATAGGTAGTCTAGTCCTAATGTCGTTGCAAGTAAGGTCGAATTTCGACCATTGGGCGATCTCTAGTTTTTATTATTACACAAGCATGATTGAACATGAATTCTATGAGATTAAATTGTCAACGTGCGGCACGTGCCGACTGGACGTCAAAAAAAGGGTGCTGCTGTCATGTATCACACGTCTCTATTTACCACGCAGTGTTACTGATAGTGACATCTCTCTTGCACAGGCCTTTGTTTCTCTATTCCGCTAGGTATAATAACTTTATGGGGGTAACATAACAGAGGAGTGAGGACACTGCAGTTTTTTTTTTAATCTAATATTTATAAAAGTAATATTTTGGGTAACTTTGAATTGCTGTTTAACTTTGAACAATACAATAATGTATTGTTTAAAGTTAAACCGCAATTCAAGGTAGTGATTGTATTTAAAATATTTACATCACTGTAAAATGTAAAGTTTATAATATGTAAATTATTGTAAGGTATAAGTCTTAGATAAATGATTGGTCTCGCGCGCGCGCTCGACTAGATACCGCGCTGTATAGAAAAAACAGAATTCTGAATGCGGCAACTCAATATTGTAGTGTGTGTAATGCCGGCACTCGACATATGGCGGCTCTCGACATAGGCGAACGCGTTGGCCAACGCGTCTGCAGACGCGTTGGCCCAATGTGTAGAACGGGCGTTCGCGCGTTGGCCAACGTCTAAATACCTACGGCCAACGCGCGAACGCCCGTTCTACACATTGGGCCAACGCGTCTGCAGACGCGTTGGCCAACGCGTTCGCCTATGTCGAGAGCCGCCAATAGGCGAACGCGTTGGCAGACGCGTTGGCCCAATGTGTAGAACGGGCGTTCGCGTTGGCCGTAGGTATTTAGACGTTGGCCGACGCGTCTGCGACCTTGCCGCGCGGGTCGGAAATGTCGGCAAAGAGCTAAGGACATTTGTCGCAAGCTTCGTGCTCTATCCACACATAGGCCGCGCGATCTGTTCGCCCGGAGTTATAGTTATGATAATTATAATAATATGTAATAATTTTTATATGTAATAATTTAATAAATAATAAGTAGGTAATAAAATAATTACTTATATTATTTTAATATTATAAAATATTATGTAAAAGTGAGTTTATTTCTTTGTTTGTTACGTTTTCTCGCCTTTTGTTTATTTATTTCGAGAATACCCTTTAAAATACCCTTTTTTCTTGTCCACATTTACAAAGTAATTATAAGCTGTGAATAAATAAATATACAGCTGCAGCTGTTAGCGACTCAACATCCATTTTGAATCCGTCCGCACATTGGCGCTATCCAAAGCATACTGAGCGACCTTCCTATGTGTGGATTACTCACAATTCACAAACGCCGTTGCAAACGCACTGCCAACGCGTCTACCAACGCGTTCGCCTATATGGGGAGGCGGCCTAAAACAATGCACAAATATTATTGTGTGCGTAGATAATCGGGTTGCCAGATACGTGACTGGTGCCCAATCAATGGGGAAAAATTTGTTGCTGTGGTCTTGTAATTTATTATTATTGTATAGTAAGTGCTGATTTTTCAATCACCAGATAAACTTTACCATTGGAATAAAGTCCTTTCGAAAAGAATGCGATAAAATAACAACGTTGTTTAGGTCAACGAAATATAATGGATACAATATTGATGAGAAAACAATACAAAAACAATGGTAGGAAGTTTAACGAAAGTTAAGAATGAGTCATAAAACATAAAAAAGCAAAAATGTTAAATTTGTTTTCTTATTTGTTACTGTATTGTGTACATAAAATATAAACTGAAGATTTTTATTATAATATGATACTCATAATTCATATTTATTAATACACATTCATGATCCAGGAACTTTGAAAACTTTTTGTTCCGTTGGCGGGATTCGAACCAGTTACCCTAGCTAGAGATTTCAATGCGCTCATCCACTCAGCCACTATGTATATATATAAAAAAGATCCATACTAATATAATATTATAAATGCGAAAGTATCTCTGTCTGTCTGTCTGTCTGTCTGTCTCGCTTTCACGCCAAAACTACTGAACCGATTGCAATGAAATTTTGTATACAGTTATTCTAGAGTCTGAGAAAGGACATAGGCTACATTTTGATGTGGGAAAATATCTTATTTCCATGAAAATATCGATGAAAATGAATTCGCATTGCGCGTGGCCAGCGCTCATCCCGGGGGTCCTGGGTTCGAGTCCCGCAGGCGGAACAAAAAGTTTTCAATGTTCCTGGGTCTTGGATGTGTATTAAGATAAAATTTCAAAAATCTTAAATATATTTTATGTATAATATTATAAAAAATCCAGAAATATATCGATGCAATGAACATTTTAGTTCTAATACGATTCAACAGATGGCGTTTTATTTTTTACTTCATTGTAACATAGAACTAATCATACTTATTAGTTATTATGTTTTTGTTTATAGTTTTTAATACGTTAGAATATTATGTTTAATAATATTATCAGTTGGTATAATAATAATCAATCTATCTTATCTTAGAGAACTCCTACTGCATTTCTAATATATGTGACAAGTTGACAACAGAAGGCGCTCTAAAATAAAGGAGTTCAAGTGTACCGTCTGGATGGAATGTAGGCCACATTCCATCCAGAAAATATATCAATGCAATCAACATTTTAATTCTAATATATGAAAACAGATGGCGTTTTATGTTTTACTTAAATATATTTTATGTATAATTTTATAAAAAATCCAGAAATATATCGATGCAATGAACATTTTAGTTCTAATACGATTCAACAGATGGCGTTTTATTTTTTACTTCATTGTAACATAGAACTAATCATACTTATTAGTTACTAGCTGTTGCCCGCGACTTCGTCCGCGTGGACTTCAGTTTATGGCGCGATGTCAACAAAATTGGTGTCAAAAGCTTTTATAATAAAACCCTGGTACCCCTTAAATCAATACAGCTGTGCAGTGTGCACACAATAAGTATTTCATTTTTTTATATTAAACTTTATATTTTATGCCAAATTTTAAAGCTTATTTAGCCCCCCAATTACACAACTTTACCCATAAACTATTTATCATTGATAGGTTTAAGGTTACGTCACTGCACAGATAAAGTACTGAGTTATTTAATACCGTAGAATAGATATAACAATCGAAAAAAATCGAAACTTAAATGTAAAATGATACCACCTCTTATAGAAAGACTTTTGAGCAAGCGTCAGCGATGTAGAAGACGCACGGCGCCATCTATTATGAATTTTTGGAACTAACTTAATTTGAACAAATTTACGCATTTTCACCCCCTGACAACCCTTTTTTCCAGTAAAAAAGTAGCCTATGTCCTTTCTCAGGCTTTAGGGTATCTGTATACAAAATTTCATTACAATCGGTTCGGTAGTTTTGGCGTTTGGCGTGAAAGCGAGACTGACAGACAGACAGACAGAGATACTTTCGCATTTATAATATTAGTATAGATTATGTGCACACTGCACAGCTGTTTTTGGGTATTTTGATTAATAAAGGGCCGCGCTACACCGGAATGGCAGCGGCGAGGCGAGCACTTTCAGCGGGTTTTTAAAAGTTTTTAAATTTGACACAAATTTTGTTGACACCGCGCGCTATAAAGTTAAGTCCACGCGGACGAAGTCGCGGGCAACAGCTAGTATAATAAATAAATAAAAATCACAATCTCAGAAAAATTGGGGAATTTTTAGTTTATGGCAATTGGCAACACTGAACATCAAGCGATACTCCGATCCGAATTTTCAGGTTTATATTATTTTTCTGTGTTTATGACGATTCACGTAATATTTACTGATGGTATGTGATGCCAGTATCTTTCTTGTTTCTTGTAGTGTTATTATTGCGTAGTCTTACTACGCAAACTGGCGTTTTGCTACGGACGTAACTTAAAATTTCGAAAATTATCGACACATCTACCTCACCCGAAGCTTGCGGCGCGACTGGCGCGGTTACGCCGCATCAGGCGTATGATTTGTTGCCGCATTTTTAAGTACTCCGACGGTATCTAGTCGTAGCGCACGCGCGAGACCAATCATTTATCTAAGGTATAAGTACTGGAGTTTGTAGAGAAATTATAAAATAAAAGTATAACAATGAATATTATAGAATTTATATACAAAAAATATTTTACCATTACACTTACAAAAATTAACACATATTACCAATATTACATATATACAACATAATATAATTATATGCACTTATAATAATATTTCATCAATGTATAACAAAGGTATAAATAAAAAAATCGACCAAGTGCGAGTCGGACTCGCGCACGAAGGGTTCCGTACCGTTATAGAGCGAAAATAGGGAAAAATAATGTTTTTTGTATGGGAGCCCCCCTTAAGGCGACGCCTTGATATTTGGCTGTAGGAATATCGATCTAAAACACATTCAAGTTCCAACACAGTTTTTTTACTTTAACGCGGCGGCGCGGCGCAAGACACGAACGCGCGCGACCTACGACTGTCGTCGGCCGCGCGCGTCTGTAGGCCTACTACGAAAACTTTTAAAACAATCGGCTGAGAATGCCGCGTCCTGCTCTAACAACGTCATTTCACGTTTGTTAGAATAGGACGCAGCATTTTCGTACGATTGTTTGAGTCTCAAAACGGTTTCGTGGTACGGTCTCGGAAGCGGTGCCTTAAGCGCTTATTCCACTTGTCCTATTTAGAAGTCCTAGCTAGGATCCTACATAGGAGACTAATTCCTAATTTAGTGACTAAATCAGTTGTCATTTTGGTCAGACATCTTCTTAATGGCTCCAGTTCTATCAAAGCAACAAAAAATTGGTCTTCTCATAGGCTTAGCTGTTGGCTAAATAAAAATAAATAAAAGGCGAAAAAGATGGTTGAAAGAATTTTTGCTCCACGTAAAATTATGAATTATGAACTTTCTGAACTACTTGGAACCAGCAGACTTAAGAAATTACCTACGAATGGATTCCAGATCTTATAACATAATATAAATTGACTTTAATACAGATTTAGCAGTTCCACTACAGATAAAAGGTTGAAACCATCTGGCAACACTGATTTAGTCATTCAGGAACCACATTTTTTTCCGATTTAGGATCCTAGCTAGGATCCTAGCTAGGATCCTAGCTTTCTAAATGTTATTCCACTTGACTAAATTGTTTAGGATCCTAGCTAGGACTTCCTAAATAGGACAAGTGGAATAAGCGCTTTACATTTTCATACACTGACTATTGTCGCGAGCAGCCGACGACAGTCGTAGGCCGCGCGCGGCCGTGATCGATCGCGATGCACGGAATATTTACTAGATTTTAATTTTATTATTACATATAAAATTATACATATAATTAAGAATTTTGTAAATATTTCAGGTGTCCACATGTTGCCATTATGCATTACGAGTCAAAAAAGCCAAAAAAAAAAACACATTTGTTGTATGGGAGCCCCCCATAAATATTAACTTTGTATGTTTTAGTCATTGTTGTTATAGTGGCATCAGAAATATACAATCTGTGAAAATTTCAGAAGTCTAGCTATAGCCGTTCTTGAGATACAGCCTGGAGACAGACATACAGACAGACAGACGGACAGATATCGAAGTCTCAGTAATAGGGTCCCGTTTTTACCCTTTGGGTACGAAAATCTAAATAAATCATAACAACAGTCCAACAATCATAACATTTTTGTGATGGTTTTCAACTATCAAAATATTTTGCCAATACATACAATATCAGATTATATTTAGAAAAATAATATTACGAAAACAATTAGAAAATTGGTTTTACTGTACACATAAATTATGAACTCCTAGCTAATTTTTATAACCAGTTAATAATAAAAAGTTCATTTCGCGAGTATACTTAGAAAACTTTACAGTTTTCTTTTGCAAATCCAATTTAAGATTTTTGTCCCTGTATTCCAGAGCCCTATTAGCAATTAATTTATTAAATTCATGAACATGTGGATGTGAGGTGTACTCTTCAATATCCATCCATTGGCAATTCTTGATCTCTCTCTGTGATTGTTTTATTTCGTCGGATACAGCTTTCATCAGTAGCAACATGTAAATATCGGAATTGCCGTATATCATATTGTGTGTATGTCTGAATGTTATTAATGATTCAAAAGCTGAATCCACTCCTGTCTCTTCTTTTACTTCTCTCACTGCTGCATCCTGAATGTCTTCACCTGAAAATTTTATAAAAATTTCTAAGTAATTTCTTAATAGGAAATGGTACAAATTACAGTAGGGTCTCGATAGTCCGAACCCCTGCTAATCCGAATACCTCTATAATCCGAACGACCTCCCATCCCCGCACAAGTCACTCCCGCGCAGCCGCGCCGCCGCATTCTAGTGCAGAGTTACACGTCTAAAAGTACTAGGTACGCGTATTATTTTTGACCGCCCCGCGCGCTATTTCGCCATTTTTATAGGTACATATCTTTGTATTGTATTCGTGCTTTTTATCGTGGCTTCAACATCCAAAAAAATGTCTTTAAAAATGTACATACTATAATCCGAACGCTGCATACATCCGAACAGGTTATATATTTTGGGTACTTATTCGGACTATCGAGGCCCTACTGTATTAAGTTTTTATCATCTGCAAATTGTGCAAAATGAAAATATTGTTTTTTTTCTAGTTGATAGAATCTGTTATATTATACTTTATTAGTGGAGTAACAATTTACTTAAAATTTAATAATTTATTAAGTACTTAGTTTATAACCAAAAAATTATATAAAATAATTTTCTACAACTTAAAAATATGTGTTATTCAAACAAGATTAATGAGAATAGAATAAACTTTTTGCACTTTAACTGACTCACCCAGATAATCTGCAGAATACCTTGTTAATCTGCAGTCTATTACTGGTTTACAAACATTAACAGTAACATCATATTATATACTATACTTATATTATAATTTAAATATTATATAGCATATTATTAATAAACAGACACCAACCTCTTTCAACATAACCACCAGGTAACTTCCAATGTGGGTAATCATAATTCTTCTCAGAGACTGCCAATAACTGATTTCTTCCATTCAACACCAAGGCACCGACTCCAAGATTCGTATGACATGCAGGTGGTAAGTTTGGCTCAATGTCTACTGGCAGCCATTTGTACATCATCACAAAGTCATCTCTGGCATGGTGAAAATTAAAACCTTTCTAAGAATGAGTTTATATTTATAAAATAAGATTTAACCACAAAAAATTATTAAATAAATGTGTATTACCTGTGCTAGTATATGCACATACACTGAATTTTTTATATTAACTTTAAACCACACACATTTTTTCCCGTCTGTTTTCCACTGGTTTAATGACTCTGAAAACATGGGTGGTTATTATTTTTTGTAAAAATTGAAAATGTTATATTGAGAAAATGAGTGATCCCAACAAAGATTACTATAATATTATCATAGTAATATTAATCATTGTTTATTCATTAGGCAATATTAGTTACATTTGGACTTGGAAACATTTAGCCAAATTTATCAACAGCAAAAGTTTCTTACCATTTAATACATTTTGAAACTGAACCTCCTCATAGTTTAAGTCCTTTGTATCTACAGTAACACCCTTGAATATATCACTTGAAAACTTAAATACTACACTAGAAGACCGGCTTGGAGTGCTTGAAAGCCACCTGCAAAAATTATATTGGCTGCTGTATTAAGCCTATCCAAAATTCAGCTCAAATAGGATTAATCAATCGCACAAATCACATTTTACGCCAAACAAATAAATACCTTAGTAACTTATTGGGACTTGAGGCCATACTTCCTGTAAATATTAAATTCATGGTCCTTTGCATTTTGCAGAGAAAATTTTATGAATAGTTTGATTTTAGCTAAAGGTTGGCTGATCAAAGCTGAACATCAAAGAGTACGTTTTAGTAGGTTTTAGCTGATATCTTTTTCAATAACATTGATAACATACACTTTTAAATTGAAATTATCTTGTTAGCCTAATTATTAATTAGATAAAGGGGAAACGGTTGAATATGTATTATTACATAATAAGAATGTGTTCACTTAAATTATTACGTATTTACAATTCACTTCACTATGAACAGAAATCAGAATGTAAATAAAAAACTAAAAAGATACCAGATATCAGAATCAGATGACACTTGACAGTTGACAGCACAGAACACAAATTAAAATTGTCTATTATAAACCGTTCAAAGTAATTTTACCTCCAATAAGACCCTATTTTAAAGAAAATAAAGATCAAAATAAACTTCTGAGGCAGAAAATGTTAAATGACGGATTAAAAAGCGATAGACAATTGAAACTGAATGAAGCATTGGATAGGTACCGCATGTACGTCATTGTAAAAGCTACCAGCTTCTATTTATTCTCCATAGAAGTGGGCAAAATTATGTAAAAAGGTACACTTTCAAAATTAAGCTCAATAGCAATTTTCCTTGTTACATAATAAATTAATAATAATAAAGATTCTTTGTTTTTTTATCATTAATTTGACTAAAAATTTGAATTAAATATTCAATATGCCGCGGCCGCATATGCGTAGTGCTTCGCGCTAAAAACGATACTATTGGACGATCTGCGTGTAACGTATATACTGTATCGTCCAATAGTATCGTCTCATAGCACGAAGCTTCGGACGATAGACGCAGGTGCGGCCGGGCCGTTATTACCACATTTTTCATTTTTTTATTTTTGATACTAATATCAAAAATAAATAAAGTTTATAATCTAAATATCCACGTCTTGTATTTTGTGACCAATATTTTTTTCTTTCTGTAGATTATAGTTTTAATTATTGTGGTTAATTTCTTTACATTCTACGGCAACATTTAACGGATGTGACGTAGTCTTGTTTTGCCAATAGCCATGCTTGCAATATGAAAGTGTTATGCATAGATTAAGTATTATAGTGTTACGGTACATGGTATACGGACACGTAGTGCCATCTAGCGACAAACCAGCGAAACTTACCGAGGGAACACAGGCAACCTAAATCCCCTACTCAATACTAGATGGAGTGAGATGCGCAAGAACATACTCGAACCTTCTAGAAAAGTCCAATATTTGTTTACGTATTTACCGGTTAATTTTGTTTACGTGTTTAGTTGTTTATGTTTATTGTGGTACATGCTCGAGCCTCCTAGAAAGTTCCCATACTTGTTTACTTGTTTACGTGAATCAGGAACTTTCTGGAATTCGTCTCGCCATATAAAAAGCCGCAGGTAGACGGCCCGTCAGTTTAGTTCGTTTTGAGCTATCATCAAGGCGATTTCGGAGTGACAACAAGTGATCAATAGTGAGTGAACCAGTGAAACCTGAGACTTGGCTACGACCTAGGACAGTGATAGTGCTTAGTGATTGGACCTAGTGATTAGTGTTTGGACTTAGTGCTAAGCGTTGTGACCTAGTGTGTGCTTGTGTGACCAAGACATAGTGAATAAAGTCTTCAAGAGAGTCACCAGCTCTTTCTCTCCGAATTCTTCGAACCCTAGCACGTAACAACTGGTGTCGGAAGTGAGGATTTGGAGATGCCATTGACTCCGAGAGATGACTTCAAGGGAAGTGTCAGGACAAGGGCGCAGCGAGCTGCTGCCATTGACTCCGAGAGAGGAGTTCAAGGGCAGTGTGAGGACAAGGGCGCAGTACAATTGACTCCGAGAGAGAACTTCGAGGGAAGTATCAGGACAAGGGCGCAACGGGCTGCGGAGGCCACACCCACTGGGGACCAAGCTCCGCCTACTGTGGGGCAGGCCCCACCCGCTGGCCCCGCCCACCAGGCTCCGCCCACTGACCACACCCTCCAGGCTCCACCCACTCCGGGTGAAGCCACGCCCACTGGCTCCGCCCACCGGGACCCGCCCATCGACCACGCCCCTCAGGCCCCGCCCACTTTGTACATGGCCACGCCCACTCAGGCCACGCCCACTGGCCCCGCCCACTGGGCCCCGCCTGCTCAGGCCCCGTCGACCAGCTCCATCCATCCTGCCACGCCCGTTGTTTCTACGGCCCCTCAAATGGCTCCTCAATTGGAAAGCATAATTGAGTTAATTCAGGCTTTGCAGAAGTCACAAGACCGCAAGCTCGGCGCTTTGCAGGAGTCACACGACCGCAAGCTCGGCGCTTTGCAGGAGTCACAAGAACGCAAGCTCGGTGCTGAAATTAGAGCGATTCGAGAATCACAAGAGCAACAAAAAGACCTCCAAGAAAAAGTGCTTGGAGCTATAAAGGATGTCAGTGACACGGTGGTTAAGCTTCGAAAAGATGTCGACGTAATGGACGAACGAGTTACGGGGTTAGGAGTGGATATGGAAAATGTGAAAACCAACATCACCGAACAACAGAAGAAAGTAGTGCGCCTGGAAACCACAGGAGTCGCGACGTGTAGTGGAAATTCTGGAGTGGCACATGGGCCAAGAGTAAAAGTGCCACCATACGACGGCACTACTTCTTGGAATGCTTATCGTCAGCAATTCCAGACTGTTGCTTCTGCCAGCGGATGGAATGATGAACAATGCCTGACCGCTCTCACTGTTGCGCTCAGAGGGCAAGCTTTGTCGGTCCTAGAAGCGCATACAGGAAATGGGTTTAAAGACCTGATGGAGGCACTTGAATCCAGATACGGGGAGCGACACCTGGAGCACGTGTTTCGTGCCCAACTCCGTGACACAGTCCAATGCTCAGGAGAAGGATTACAACAATGGGCGTTGGAAATTGAAAAACTAGTCAAGAAGGCACACCCAGGAGCTGACGCCAAGATGGTTGACAAGAATATTGTGCAAGAATTTGTCGACGGAATCAGGGACCTGGAGGTCAGAGCTGCAGTGAGGCTACGTCACCACACCTCGCTTAAGAAAGCATTGGCGCATGCTTTAGAGGTCGAGGTTGTTCGGCGTGATATACGGCAGACCTATAAGATCCGCGAGGTCTCTGAGGAAGTCAAGCAGGTTAAGGCTCCTACGAAGAGCAGTTCTGGAGCCATGTGCTACAAGTGCGGCGAGAGGGGCCATCTTCAGCTTAACTGCCCGCAGAAAGAGACCCAAATGGCAAGGATGAAAATGCTCGAGGAACGTATGGAACAAATGGAGGAGCTGCAAAAGCAAGGGGCTTCGTCCCCTGTCCGTGAGCAGGGAAACGAATAAAAGCCAGGACTAAGGGGCGAGTGCTGGCTGACACGGAGGAAGCCCCGGTAACTGTTATCTCCCAAGCATGCAGCGGGAATAGTCTTGTAATTCATGGGACTATTAACGGGACGGATTGCAAAATGACTCTAGACACAGGAGCCTCTAGAACGATAGTGAACCCAAACCTGGTAAAAGCCACAAGAAGACACAAGAGGAGAATTAACTGTCGGCTCCTCACTGCCTCCGGTCAGCCAATACCCGTCCTGGGAGAAATGTCAGTTACGATTAATGTAGGGGGATCCTCATACCCTCATGACGTTATCGTGGCTGATATTATGGATGATTGCATCTTGGGTTTGGATTTCATGAAGAAGCATAACTGCAGAATTAATGTCACTGACGAAGTTTTTAAGTGTGGTGAAGAAGAAATTTTCATCCTTGGAGGCGCCTGCGGGAAAGTCGCATGTGTAAAGGAAGTCATTATACCTGGACGAGCGGAAGCTAAAGTGCTGGTGAAACTACCGCCAGCTGGAAAGAAGAAGTCAAACAGATGCGTGTTGATCGAAGACACACCTACCAAGACATCAGCGCAAAAACTGATGACGGCGAGAACCCTTGTTAGTGGAAGCAGTAACGCTGTGGTCAGAGTTTTGAATCTTGGTGATCGCGAGATCTGCTTGAACAAAGGGGACGTCATTGGAAAGTGCGAGGAAGTTGTCTGGATAAGAAAGTGTAGTTCGATCACAGGCTCAGACTCAGCAAACACCAGCAACTATGGAATAGTGACTGAGCTACTTGATGACTGCAAGAGTAATCTGACTTATTCGCAGAGCATGAAAGCTAAAAAGTTTTTACAACGCCACGTGAATATCTTCTCCAGTCAGGAAGGCGACCTTGGAAGAACGTCGATGGTTCAACACAGGATAGATACCGGAAGCGAGAACCCAATTCGCAAACGAGCAAGACGGATACCCATCGCAAAGGAGCAAGAAGTGAAGACCTTTTGGAGGACATGAGACGGCATAAGATTATTGAACCGTCTGCAAGTCCGTGGTGCTCACCTGTTGTGTTAGTGAAGAAGAAAGATGGCAGCACAAGATTTTGTGTGGACTACAGGCGTCTCAATGATGTCACTAAGAAGGACAGCTATCCATTACCTCGAATCGACGACACTCTGGATACCTTGAGTGGCATGAAATGGTTCTCGACCCTGGACCTGAAATCTGGATACTGGCAGGTGGAAATTCATCCAAAAGACAAGGAGAAGACAGCGTTCTCCACCGGTAAAGGTTTATGGCAGTTTAACGTCATGCCCTTTGGATTGTGCAATGCACCTGCCACATTTGAGCGACTCATGGAGTGTGTACTGGCAGGCTTAGTTGGAGAGGCTTGCTTAGTCTACTTGGACGACGTCATCATTGTTGGCCGCGACTTCAAGGACCATTTGCGAAACTTAGAACGAGTTTTCGCCAAAATAGAGGGGGCCAAGTTAAAGTTGAATCCGAAAAAGTGTCGTTTATTCAGGAGTAAGGTTAATTATCTCGGCCATGTTATCTCCAGTGATGGAATCCAGACGGACCCGGAGATACTGGAAGCAGTTCAAAATTGGCCAACCCCTAAGAACAAAACCGAAGTGCGGGCATTTCTCAGCCTATGCTCCTACTACAGGCGTTTTGTTAAGGGATTCTCAGAGATAGCCAAGCCATTACATCGGCTGACAGAGGATAAACGACAGTTTATTTGAGACGAGACTTCTGAAGATTCTTTTCAGAAACTGAAGAAACATCTCTGTGAAACACCAATCCTGCATAGCTAGCACAAGCACGTAGACAAACGAAAGAAACTAAATTTTGACAGTTTTACCGGAAAAACACTGGAGAAAAAGTTTCTTTCGTATCTCGATATCTTCCGCTTTTGAAAATCTATAAGTCAAGCATGACGAACCGCTTATGACATTTAGTTTCTTGATTCTTTTTTTTATTTTTATTATGGCACTCAGGCGCGATCGCAGCCTGAAATTTTGGGGGGGTTTCTTATCTGCGCCCTCGGACGTTTCTGGGTTCACAGCAGCTGTCTAAGGTCGGACGAAGTGGTGGCTAGGGGATAGCTAGATATTTCCTTTTATTATTTAGCAAGATTTTGAGATTTTTCAATTTTACCTTAGATTTTGGGGGTGGTCATGTCCCCTGTGACCCCCCCCCCCCCCTTCGGACCGCGCCTGATGGCACTTGGCTATAAAACCATGGCTAGTGTCGAGTAAATGGCAGCAAATTAAAAAAAATAGATGTATAGTAACCCTGTCTATAGCCGGAATTATAGTTTTAATCTACAAACTACGAATAATAAAGTTACTTAGTTTTTATTTTTCGTATTTCGTAGATCAAAACTATAATTCCGGCTATAGACAGGGTTGCTGCACGTCGATTTTTTGAATTTGCCGCCATTTACTCGACACTGGCCATGGTTTTATAGCCGAAGTGCCATAATTAAAAAAAAAGAACCAAGACACTAAATGTCAAAAAAAAAAATTGCCGTTGCTTTGATGGTTGCTATGGAAAGAGTTTCTTGTCTTTGTCCACTGAAACTCAAGTCGATGGGTGGTGCCATGCTCGGGAATAAGATATGTAGACATGGGAAAGAAACTGCCATTACTTTCTTCCGAAGAATCGACTGGGAAACCCCGTGCTAGCTACGCTGGGGTACCCACAACCTGAAGGTCAGTTTATAGTCGACACGGATGCAAGCAACACAGCCATTGGAGGGGTGTTATCTCAAAAACAGGGTGAAAGAGAAGTTGTAATTGCATATTTCAGCAAATCTTTATCTAAGCCAGAGAGAAACTACTGTGTGACAAGAAGAGAACTCTTGACTGTCGTAAAGACGCTACAACATTTCAGCAAGTAGCTCATTGGCAGACAGTTTTTACTGCGAACTGATCACGCAGCGTTGAAGTGGCTACTATAGTTCAAGAACCCAGAAGGTCAAGTAGCTCGATGGATTGAACAGCTCCAGGAGTATGACTTCAAGACCGAACACCGCAGCGGAAAGTTGCATGGGAATGCCGACGCACTCTCACGAAGGCCGTGTTCAGAAGACTGCAAACATTGTGTTAAACAGGAATCTAATGAAGTAACGTTAAAGTTAACGAAAACAAGTCCTTTGGGTCCATGGGAGAATGATGCTATGAGGGAGGCTCAAGAAAGAGATGACGACCTTCGGCACATCATCACATGGAAAAAACAATGGAGGTTGCACCCACTGGCGCTGTCACTAAGGCGTGCTGGGCGCAATGGGACAGTCTGATACTTCAAAACGGAATACTCTACCGGAAATTGGAGAAGACTAACGGCAGAGAGTTCCATGTTCAGATAGTTGTCCCAAGAACGAGAGTACCAGATGTTCTCCGTGAAATGCATGATGGCGTATCAGGAGGTCATCTAGGAGTCAAGAGGATGTTAACAAAAGTGCGAGAACGATTTTATTGGTTGCATTGCCGAGATGATGTGCAGGAGTGGTGCCGCAAATGCACTATTTGCGCTGCAGAGAAGGGACCACAGACCAGGAGCCGTGGGAACCTGCGGTTATATAACGTTGGCGCGCCGTGGGAACGAATTGCAGTTGACGTAGCTGGGCCATTTCCCATGAAGGAATCGGGAAACAAGTATTTTATGGTCGTCATGGATTACTTCACCAAATGGCCCGAAGTGTTCGCCATACCAAACCAAGAAGCTACAACAGTCGCTTCTAAGTTAATCGAAGAAGTGATATCTCGGTTTGGTGTGCCTCTGGAAATCCATTCTGATCAGGGCAGGAATTTCGAATCGCAGGTCTTCCAGGAAGTGTGCAGAGTTTTGGGAATGCATAAGACGAGGACCACAGCGTACCATCCACAGTCTGGAATGGTTGAGAGATTTAACCAGACCCTTGAGAGGCATTTGGCGAAATTGGTAGATGACAAACAAAAGGATTGGGACAAGTACATACCACTCTTCCTTCTGTCGTACCGTACCGCCGAGCATGAGAGCATAAAAGCTACCCCGGCGTATGTCAATTACGGTCGAGAACTACGAGTACCAGTAGACCTTTTGACAGGAGGATCACCGGAAGAACCAAAGGCCGTACCAGATTATGTCTGCGATTTAAGGGAAAAAATGCGCTATATACACGCCATGGTTCGGGAAAATGGGTTACGGTCAAGTGAGAACATGAAGACCAGATACGACCGGAAATCGAATACAAGCAGCTTCGAAGAAGGGACACTGGTGTGGCTGCATAACCCGACTCGCCGAAAAGGGAAATCTCCAAAGTTGCAGACCAAGTGGGACGGCCCATACAAAGTGGTTACCCGATTGAATGATGTGACTTACAGGATTCAAAAGCAACCAAGAGGGACATTCAAAGTGGTACACATAGACCGTCTGGCGCGTTACCATGGCAGTAACAATGATGCTCGGGACGAGCATCTCTAAGAGGGGAGTAGTGTTACGGTACATGGTATACGGACACGTAGTGCCATCTAGCGACAAACCAGCGAAACTTACCGAGGGAACACAGGCAACCTAAATCCCCTACTCAATACTAGATGGAGTGAGATGCGCAAGAACATACTCGAACCTTCTAGAAAAGTCCAATATTTGTTTACGTATTTACCGGTTAATTTTGTTTACGTGTTTAGTTGTTTATGTTTATTGTGGTACATGCTCAAGCCTCCTAGAAAGTTCCCATACTTGTTGACTTGTTTACGTGAATCAGGAACTTTCTGGAATTCGTCTCGCCATATAAAAAGCCGCAGGTAGACGGCCCGTCAGTTCAGTTCGTTTCGAGCTATCATCGAGGCGATTTCGGAGTGACAACAAGTGATCAATAGTGAGTGAACCAGTGAAACCTGCGACTTGGCTACGACCTAGGACAGTAATAGTGCTTAGTGATTGGACCTAGTGATTAGTGTTTGGACTTAGTGCTAACTTGCTAAGTGTTGTGACACTTGTGACCTAGTGTGTGCTTGTGTGACCTAGACATAGTGAATAAAGTCTTCAAGAGAGTCACCACTTCACCAGGTCTTTCTCTCCGAATTCTTCGAACCCTAGCACGTAACAATAGTATAGATGTAGTCTTAGCCCGTCATCGCGTGGCCATTTTGTGCTTATTTTCATACAAGTAGTGTGCGTTTATTTTCTTGAATATTTCTATTTGTCGATTATTTCGAAGCACTTTATGATACAGGAAAGAAAGTCAATTATATCATGATATCGATTAACTATAGTTCAAGGGATGAGAATCCGTAAACACACATAAAAAGCTATGCAATTTTTATAGCCAAATTATTAATTAGTGTGACATTTTTAGCGCTAATGCCTTATATAGCACGAATAAAGGATTAATAAACTTCTAAATTATCTTTTTAGCTAACAAAAATACCGATTGAAAAGCCCAAAACACGTGTTTGAGGCATTTTTTGGCCATTCTTATGGTTTATTATTTAGCGGAACCACAAAACTCAACAATATCTAGCATTAAATGTTCACTAAAAACCTTTATTAACGCTTTTATTACATGAAATATGCCGACCGACTCCTTTGTTATGTCCTAGTAAGTAGGACATAACATTACACGCTTTTGACGCTTATACACCGATATAAGGCTCTCTCCAGTCTATAGTACCTCAATGGTGTTAAGTGACGTAAATTCTTCAATGTCAAGTCATAATGGTTCCATTTTATTACGCGACTTGCTTGTGTTACTGAAAGTTGTGAACCAAAATATGTATCTGCTTAAGGGCTTATACTGTCTTTTAATCAATTATGGTGGTGTGTGAACAGTTAACCGCTTTGATAGCCTTTATGGAAGAGCACAGGGATCTGGCACTCGGTAATTTAAGCCGCTCAACCGAAGGCCGAATGCTTTCCAAAAAATTATGGGCAAATTGTGCCCAAATATTGAATAACACCGCAGGTGGTGGGCCCACAAAATCCGCTGCTGAGTGGCGCACAGTAAGTAGATAATATTACTAAACTGTGTTTAAAATTTAAAAATACTTATTAAGTAATATTAAGTAGGTATTATGAATTATGATACAGAATAATTATTAGTGAAATAAATATCTTGTTGCTTACCTACTTAAAATGATAACAACTAATCCAGTATTTTAATTGTTTATAGTTCTACAATGAGTATAAGGCAAAAACTTTGAAAAAAATAAAGTTAAAAAGAAGAGAAATATGTGCTCCAGGTATTACCTAGTTATATTCATTAATATTTTAAATTCACATTATTTTAATTCCTTTAAAGGAATTTGACATACAAAAACACTATGTTTTAAGGTGAGATTCCTGTGAAACGAATAGTGATAACACCACTACAAGAGCGACTTTATAAAATCCTTAGAAACCCTCAAGTTCAAGAGGAACCCTTACTGGAGACAAGCTCACATTGTCAACAAACACCGAGTATTTGTGGTTGGGAGTCAAGTTCTCGTTGCCAACAAACACCACCTCGTTTTAATACATTTGTTGTAAGTAAAATATTACCTTAGTCTTTATAGATAGTATAAGTCATTTTGTTGTAATAAAAAAAATAAGGGTTTTTTCAGGACATAAAGGCCCAAAAAGTCGAATCGCCCAGCGGCTATAAAGCGCCCTGTGCTTGTAAGCCACCCAGACAGAGACCTCGAATAGATGGTGAACCGGTTGAAGGTAGTTTTATGCTGTACATTAATTATTTTTACTTTACTTTATCTTCATCCGTTTTTTCATTGTGTTTGTTATCTATATCAAACATAGTAAAGTGATAATACAGTGATAGTAGGAACAAATAGGTAGGCTTTAATATTCTTAACATATGAAAATATATTATGATTTATTCAATAATTATTAATAATGAAAATCATAAGCCATAGAAAAATTCTGATACTTCTACAGACGCTGCAAAACTAATTTGGATGAAATTTGATACGCTGATACTTTAAATCCTGCGAAAGAAAAGTAGAATAGTTTTTGCTGAGGTAAACAGTACCTACCTATAGTTATTGGTTACTGTTTACTGCTAATAAAACTAATTACACAAACATAATAATTGTATGTAACGGTTTATTATGGGGTATTTGTGTTTAATTGTTTATTATTGTTTACAGAAGGATACAATGATTCAATAGAATCAGCTCAGACATCACTAGAAGCTGCTCAAGCAACATTAGAAAGGATTGAAAATTCTTATGCTAGAGCAATCAGCGAACAGGCACAAGCCACCAATAGGCTGGCTGCAGCTATTGAGGACGTAGCCCACGGTAGAGTGGCGACAGCTTTAGAACACATTGCCAGTTCTCTTGCTACTTATGTACAAACAGTAAAGGTACTACCTAATTTTTTATTTATTTTTTATGAAATAAGGGGGCAAACGAGCAAACGGGTCACCTGATGGAAAGCAACTTCCGTCGCCCATGGACACTCGCAGCTTCAGAAGAGCTGCAGGTGCGTTGCCGGCCCTTTAAGAGGGAATAGGGGAGGGTAGGGATGGGAAGGGAAGGGAATAGGCGAGGGTAGGGGATTGGGCCTCCGGTAAACTCACTTACTCGGCGAAAAACAGCGCAAGCGCTGTTTCACGCCGGTTTTCTGTGAGAACGTGGTATTTCTCCGGTCGAGCCGGCCCATTCGTGCCGAAGCATGGTTCTCCCACGTCGAATTTCTAATTTATTTGATGATTATCTATTATCTTAACTAAATTAGGATAAAGTTATGATTATCCTAATTTAGATTTTATACATTTTTTTGGAAAATAATCAGATCCCTTACTTAACAAATAATACTATAATAACAACAGTAATAATAACAATTATTATAAGCAATTAACAATTTCTTTCGCAGGCAGAACCAGAAAGTGGGTCGGAAGAATAGAAAATAAAACTTGAGGAATATATTTATAACGTTCTAATTCTATGTTTATAACCAAAACAGGAATCAAGTCATTAAAATATTTTGTGGAATACAAAAAAAAAAAATATTAGGTAAGTAAGTATGTTTAAATAAAGTTTTATTTTAATTAAACATACTTACTTACCTAATATTATTAAAATTGGATTGATGATGAATGATATTTATTATGACATAATATTTTTCCTTCTTTATCCCTCACCCTGTTTCCTACATTCTAACTTTTTGTGAGACTAGTCGAAAGTCATAACTTACAACTCATCAGGTGATCCATTTGCTCGTTTGTGGGTAAACGAGCAAATGGATTGCCTGATGAAAATATATTACCCTCAGTACATTTTAACTTCTTACCTTTTGGTAAAACCTTATCCGTTTTAATAATAATTCGATACATAATGCTTGGCTGGTGGAATAAAAATAAAGGTGGTGTAAATTTGGATGATAATGTTTAGTGCTTATCGCCGTACTCAGAGACATTTAATGCTTATTTAGAAAAAAAAATTGACTGTCAAAACTCAAAAGGATGTCAAAAATTCAAAATGGTGCATAATCAATCAAAGCAGTACCTAGTACCTACTATAAATGCCTGCCCTAATGTTCGGGCCACACCAACGTCAAACGCTGTTAATGGGGAAGGCCGGTCGAAACTTTTAGTAGATGCCGCCACCATAACTTTTACCTGTCAATGATCGTGTCAAGCAACAACAACAATTTAATTTAGTAGTTTTGCATAATTTCTGTATTAAATAAATTAAAATCATTATGTATTCGTCTTGGCGTGTAAGTGAACTAAAAGCTGAGCTAACGAAAAGAGGCGCATCGCTTAGAGGAAGAAAGGCAGAATTAGTCGAAAGGTATAACCTCAAAATATTTGATTTGCATTTTTTTTCAATAAAATTAGGTACTTATAGCCAAAAAATGAAAAAAATGTGTAGCTTTTTACAAATATTTTTAAGTTACGTAACAATATTAAGTAAATATTTAATTTGGAGCTTAAATTGTAACTTCTGTTGTTGTTATTTATTCTTATCTATTTCACCTTGTAGATTGGAACTTTACGACCGGAACTTTAATTTTGGAAGTGCAGAGAATCAGTCCGATGACGATGCAATGGAAGTTCCTGATGTTAGGACATATCGGGACATAAATGCGACTTCATTGTTACCTCATTTAACCCAAACTCACATACGACAGTATTTTTGCTTGTAAGTACGCATAACCCATGTACATAAGTACTTACAAATGTTTTTTATTACAATTCAATCAAATATTATACTTAATATACTTACTTTATACAATTTTTTAGTGATGACAAGAAAATTAAAGAAGCTAAGGCATTGTATGAGTCCCGATACCTTGTTTTGGCAAGAGTGTCAAATGTGGGGGAAAATACCTTCATCAAAGGATATTGCAAGAAAACTATGAAGCAGCTGCAGTATGAAGTGAATTTAAAGCTTCACAAAAGTGGAATACCACAGGAATCGAACTGTGAGTGCCCGGCGGGAAGTGGGACAGAAGCAAAATGCAAGCATGTTGCTGTACTGCTTCATGGAGTGGAACATATGGTGCATAATAAAATATTACTTTTACACCAAGTCTGCACCCAAAAACTTCAAGACTTTCACGTGCCCAAAACACGTTTTACTTCTTCTCCCATAGCAGCTCACCAATTACCTAGAAATAAGGCAAAAAAAAGATTTTGTCCTTTCCCCATACAAAAAGTAGATAAAAATAGTTACAATAACAAAATAAGAAATCTGGTTTTAAATTTTCAAAATTCAAAAATGCCTATTAAACAGTTATATGAACCAGCGAACCCTTATGCAGTTATATCTGACCATAGATATACTGAATTTGATCCTGAAGAAGAACTATTAAAAAAACTTAATTTAAATGATATTAATGATGAAACCATAGTTGAAATTGAAGAAACAACAAGGGGACAAAAAAATTGTCCTAAATGGCTTACTGAAAGAAAGTATCGAATTACAGCAAGTAATTTTCACACAGTGTGTCATTTAAAAGATACTTCAAAAAAAAGTTACTGCCACCAAATATTAAATCAACAATTATTTACGTCTAGGGCCACGACACATGGCATTTTAAATGAAGCCATTGCACTTAATCAATATATGGCTGTTTATGATTTAAATGTAATTCCTTGTGGACTTTTCATTAGTAAAGACAAGCCATATTTAGGTGCTAGCCCCGACGGACTGTTAGGAGAAGAGACAATTATAGAGGTAAAATGCCCATTTTCCTCAAGGAATGAATTCATTACACCTGTTACTGTACCATATCTTGTAAAGGACCCTCAAAGTCAAATGCTCACATTAAAGCAGTCTAGCCCATATTACTACCAAATACAAGGCCAGCTTTATTGTACAGGTAGATTGTATTGTAATTTAATTGTTTATACTTATAAATCTTTAGAAGTAATTCATATTTCAAGAAATGACGAGTTCATTAACTCTATGTTAACAAAAGTCGATGATTTTTATAATAACTATTTTAAGGCTGCGATTTTTAATCAATTTTTATATAATGATTATGATTTAATAAAAAAACGTATTTAATTATCTTGATTATTCGAATCATAATATTTGTGACGTGGGTGGATTTTTTTTATTATTTAAAATCATTTTCCAGGTTAAAGCCATAATTTATGCAAAAAACAAACATTTCTTAATTTGTTTACCCACTACATCTTCAGTCAGTGAACCATCTACCTCATTGTGTTCGAACTGAAAACAAGTTTTGTTTCTACTAACTATACACATTTACTAGTTTAGTTATTAGTTTAGTCACAAATTGCCAAGTTTAGTTATTAGAAACAAAAACTTATTATTTAGCTATATCTATAATATATTATGTTAATTATAAAGCATCAATGTGATGAAAATGGACTAAAGCATTCTGTTATAACATAATAATAATAATATATAGCCTTTATTTCAGAATTACAGCAATGTTTATAAATACTTTGTTAGTTTTGGTAGTAGTTATCTGTTATAACATAAGATCACATAAATAAAAAAATACATTGATTTTTTACTTTTTATTATCAACAATACATTCCCTAAAATTACATAACATAAAACAAATAAAAAATATTTCTGATGCTAAAGGCACATAAAAAGAGTTTAATGATGTTTGTAAAATTTTGTATGTTTTTGTTAATCCTATCAATCTCTCAATGTGCACACGTTGCCTTGCAAGCTTCTGGTCACGTTTTAGCAAAACCCCTGGTATTTGTGATTTGCCTTTTAAAAAAGTAGGTATGTTAATAGAAATGTTTTTTATTGCAAATAGGTCTTGAACATTAAAACCCCTGTCTGCCATAATACAGTCTCCTTCTTGACACTTATCTATTAAAGGACTTCTCTCTATCATTTGACGGTCACTTGTTGCTCCACCATACCCTTGAGAACAATAGCAAAACAAACCACCTGGGGTTGAGCCTACTAAAAATTTAATAGTATTTTTGTTTTTGTATGAGCTGTAGGTAGCTCTTTGAGACAGGTGATTGCTTGGTTTGTTGATAGGTATTTCAGTAGCATCAATAATTATTCTTGTGCTACTATTTTCTTTTTTAAATAATTTTGGCATATAATAGTTCACTAAATCCCTTTCTGGCCAAATATCAATTAGGGACCACATATCATGCACAAAATGTATCCACGTTACAATTATATTAGAGACTTCTGTTTTGCTTATGTTGAACATAGTCCCTATTTCTATGTCTGGTTTATTTCTCCTTAATTTTATAAGTAACATTAAAAATTGATCTTCAATGGACACACCCACTACCTGACTCCATCTATATTTCAAATTATTAGCCATAGGCAATAGCGTGTTTAAGACCAAAATAAATTTTGAATAGTTCTCTAGACCAGTGTAAAACATAACTAATGAATCATCACTTTCTAATAAATCAGTACAAAATATTCTTAAGCTTACACTCGTTTGTGTGCCAAGAGACCTATAGGTACTACTATGAGTAGTACCGCTTTCAATTTCTGAAAAGTTGTTTGTTGCTTCTATTTCTTCTGTTGCTTCAACTTCTATACATATATCATCACACTCAGAATGAAGACTTTCAATTATATTATATTCTTGACCAGATAAACCCGAACTACACTCAGTGGAATCTGTTGTAACAGCAGTTTGATGCACTTCAAACAAGTTTTTTCTAATATTTCTATTAATAAGGCGTTGATCTCGTTGTTGAGCTTCTGCTGAGAGTGTTTTATTACTCCACGGAAAGATCGATGGTATAGCCGTCTTCTTCAGGTATCTGTGTTGATTTTTGAGACCTAAAATTATAATTTTATGTTATAAAAACATGTAAGTACATAATATATTGACTGGTGACAGCGAGTTACCCAATTTTTGTAGAATCATCCATATCTAAACAAACTAGGTACGTCTACTTATATATATATGATTTACATACAAAATATAGTTATAATAATAACATACCTGTATAAATACTTATGTTTTGGAAGTCGGAATCATGGAAATGTTTACGACATAATTTTGAATTTCTTTGGGGCTTAAAGTTTTTCCTTCTTATAGCTTTCAGCCACACCTTAGCCATACTAGGATCTTTTGGGAAATTGTGGGCACCTATTTCTTTACAAAACGGGACTTCACACATCTTAGGCATGTTATTTATTTAAAATAATTGAAAATTCCTTGAAATTTCCATACAATAAAACAAAAACAAGGTAAAAGCTATTACAGCGCCACTTTGACAGTTGCCAACCCCATTATCGCGTTGTTGGACGTTAGCCGTAGGTGTAGCCACAATTTAACGCGATAATTTTCAACGGCGTTTACAATGAAGTTTGCCGTTTGGCGATAGCTCTAGTGGCGGTACATCAAAGAGATTAACGCGAGAATTAATGCGATGAAGCGGCCACACTACGTATCGTCACTTTGCGTTGAGAGCCCGACGGGATCACACGTGTTGGCTTGTTTGCATTTAAATCGCACGTTTTTTAATTTAAATACGTACTTTGGTTATGGAGTCTTCACTCCACTCTAGTTAAAAACGAGAAAGTAATTGCTTTATTTTGAGATTTTGCAAACCGAACCATGTTTGTGGGATCTGAAACTCAAAAGTAACGAGAATCGTGGAATGCAAAGTGATGCTTGACGAGGAATAATAGAATTATTACCTTTTGAAGAAATGTATTAACATTATAAAAAGATAAAAGCGACTTCAAAATTGTACGTAATTTAGAATTAAATCGCCCTACCTCCAAAACTACTGAACCAATTTTGATGCAACTTGCACTATTCCCTAAGTTGAACAATATCTAGTACAACAAAAAAAGATTTTCTAAAATCGCAATGGCAGTTCCAGAGATATGCGAACACAAACATAAAAACATATATACCTACATACATACTTACATACATAAATACCTACACTTTTGAAATATTTTGGCACATTTGTTCAGACGCCGATATACGAAAATTAGGCAGTTCTGGAATATTACATACATACGCGTCGAATTGATAACCTCCTTTTTTTGAAGTCGGTTAATAAAATCAACGCCGTTTTCAACGCCGTTGGGCACCGATTCAGTGCGGATGACACGGGAGCCGTGTAATACGCATTTTTAACGTGTGGCGTATGACACGGGAGCCGTGTCATTTGAAAAACGATTGTATCTCCCTTAAATTACACTTTAGAAGGTTCTACTCTGAACAAAATCATCTTAATTTTCCACGTAGAACAAGCCTATAGGCTTCGCCTCTGAATATTCTGTGAATTGAAAAAAAGTAGGGGCCGTCAACCTTTTTTGAAAGGTGCATTCATTGCGGATTATACGGCAGCCGCGTCTTATGGGTTTTTAACGTGTGGCGTATGACACGTGAGCCGTGTCATTTAAAAAGCGATTGTATCTCCCTCAAATTACACTTTAGAAGGTTCTGCTCCGAAGAAAACCATCTAAATTTTCTACGTAAAACAAGCTTATAGGCTTCCTCTCTGAATATTCTGTGAATTGAAAAAAGTAGGTGCTGTCTCCTTTTTTTAGCCCACCGTACATTATCCAAAATTTCTGATCACTAAAATTCGGACGCCGGAACGTACTCTGTTCATAAATTTTGTTGTGGACCCCCGCATACTATCAGAATTCTGACGTGTCAAAATGTATGAGCGTCCGACTTTTTCTGATAATAAATTCGGATAATGTGCGGCCGGGCTTTTTAATAGTAAACTTTTAAGAAAATAAAGAAGTAATATTGAGAGTCTTCATGGTTCCCATCATCAGATCACCACTTTTGTGAACATGGTACCAACTCGGAACCGGATCAATCGGAACAAATACCCTATACAACAAAAGAAAAATTTTGAAAATCCGTTCACAAACAGCGGAGTAATCGTTGAACACACATAAAAAAATATCTACAGCCAAACGTATAACCTCCTCTTTTTTGGAAGTCGGATAAAAACTATTAACTACGAACTTCTTTAAATTTATCTACGAACGTATAATTTACTTTGGAAACCCAGATCTATTTAATATAGGTAGGTACTCATTTTTCTTACTTTGAAACCTACAAAAGGTTTGCAACATCTGAATAAAAAAATCGCTTACCTGCCATTTTCAGGTTTACACTTAGTAAAACTACTCGAAATCAACTTAAAACAACGTAGCCTTCCGTCAACAACAATAGTTTGGGTTCAATTAAATAAATTAAGTTAATACAAGCGTAAAAACAAAAAAAAAAACATAAAGCTTTTTGAACGTGGGCCGTGGCGGATCACACGGTAGCCGTGTCATCTACTCCTATGGCGTATGACACGGCTCACGTGTCATGGGAAAATTGTATGCCGCCACGACTGAAAGTCTTCAAAAAGGTGCGCCGCATTGAATCGGTTAAACGTTGACCGTTCAAGTGTAGCCACCCAGTTTAACGCGTTAAAATTATCGCAATAATTGTCGCGTTGTTAGGCATTGACGTTAAACCACAATAGACATAACAACCAGTAGTTCGACTGCAAAGAAACGGACAGGTTTCAATATCTGTCAAATTCATAAACCTATAATATATATATTAAGTCTATGGTCAAATTCGTCGGGTTTCACTAGGACTATGAACGGAATGTGCCTCGCGCTGGCTGATATAATTTATTTTTAAATATTTAAAATAAAGATTTCAAAATTGGATTCTGACAATTTTAATAGCATGTGCCAAAACACAAACGACAATTACGACCAAAGAGGAACACGTCCAGCGAATATGTCATAGTTTTAAATTCGTAGGTAACGATTTAACAACCCTGGCGACGATTTTCGTCATAATACGTCAAATTTAAAAATTGTAACATCAGTTCTAAGTCGGCATACTCTATAATTCTGTCTACTCTGGTTAAACGTTAGTGTGGCCCGAACATAAAAGGGGCCCATTCACGGCAGGCCGCTTTGCCGTCCGCCGGCTGTACAGGATCACAGTATAGCAATATTCCTAGTCCCTACAGTCGAAACGCCTTTGATGTTGCACGATGCCGCCACTGATGTAGGTACCGAGCAGATATGCCAGGGTTGCCACGAAACGGGAAATAAAATAAAAATAAAATATTGTGCTTGTAATGCAAATTTTATCATTTAATCTGTTTAATCAGCGTGTTATATTCACATATTATGTCGTACTGCCAGATATTTACGTGAAACTTTATTTTTAGATGATTTTAATTCTCTATTTAAAAATTTAATTAACCCATCAAGCCTCATAAGCTCACCGGTGATCGAGACACAATAGAATAACAATAGATTTCCAAGGATCCACGAATCACGATCGAAGGATTAAAATAATGAAGATGCATTTTTTTAATCCTTTCGAATATATAAAATATCCAATAATTAATCACACGTCAGGTGTAACAGAAGCACTTCAAAACTCTTATTACGTGCGCGGTAAGGACGGTCCGAAGGACAATCTGCGGGCACAGCAGTGCCCCAGCCAAGCTTTTTAGCAAAGGCACGGCCGTACCATACTTTTCTCGAAGCGGTTCGCGGCTTTTTCACACCCCCTTATCTTCGAAATTAACAAAGCTAGGGATTTAGAATTTTGTTAAAACTAGGTTAGGTCGGTTAAAACTAGCTTAACCTCCAAATTACATGAAATTTTGATAAACAGTTTAATAGTTACAGATGGTCAAAGTTACTACATTTTGTCACTCACTGACTGACAGATCATCAAAATTCTAAGGTACATCTAGCAGACTTAGAACCTTGAAATTTGGTACCCGGGTAGATCTTTATTCACAACTAGCTTTTGCCCGCGGCTTCGCTCGCGTGGAATTCGAAAATCGTGTACAATACGAATATTCTTGCAAATCTCCTTTAGAAACATGATGTTTTTCCAAGACCAAAAGTAGCCTATGTTACTCTCCATCCTTTCAACTAAGTCGATGCCAAAAGTTAGGCTGTCAAAAGTTAGGCTGCGAAGAAAGGACAAACAAACAAATACACTTCCGCATTTATAATATTAGTATGGATAGCTGTTTCCCGCGACTTCGTAGGCGTTAGCATAGTATAATAACAGAAATGGATTATATAATTCTCTCCTTTTTATGGTCCCTTACTCAAATGGTAAAAAACGGAACCCGATTACAAAGATATAATACCAGCCTGTCCGTCTGTCCATATCCAGGCAAAGCCTCCCTCATATTAATCAAATGACACTCGAAATCTGTATGTTTCACATGTTTCACTATTAATTAATAACTTAGTTTGTTCCTAAGGAATAAGAATTAAAACTCAACACTAACGACGCAACATGTTTTTGCTTGGCAACATTACCAGGTGGGGGGGGGGGGTTTGGCGGGGCGCAGCCAAGTAAGGCCGGGGGCAAAGATCCCCGCATATTAATCCAATGACACTCGAAAACTGTATCTTTAGTTTAGCTTAGAATAATTTCACTTTTAATAAATAACTTAGTTTGATCCTAAAGAAAGAGAATTAAAACTCAACACTAACGACGCAACACCATTTTGCTTTGCAAAATTACCAGGAGGGGGGGGGGGGGGAGGGGGGTTTGGGGAGGCGCAGCCCCCCCAAGTAAGGGCAGGGGCAAAGCCTCCCGCATATTAATCAAACGACACGCAAACTCTGCATGTTTAGTTTTGGTTAGATTAATTTCACTTTTAATAAATAACTTAGAAGATCCTAAAGAAAGAGAATTAAAAGTAGTTTTCGTGTTAAAGAAAAAAGTTTTATACAAAATCTTGCCCCCTCCTTTGTCCCCTTAGAGGGGTGAGGGGAAATTTTTTTACAGAAAATACCGTTTATAATATGATGTTACTTTATTAAAGAAAAAAGTTTGATACAAAATCTGCCCCCTCTTTAGTCCCCTTTGAGGGGGGGGGGGATTTTATACACCAGATATGAAGTTGGAAGAAGACAAATATATCTGCGAAAACCATATTCAGTATTCAGTATAGATCAGTAGTTTTCATGTTTTCATCATAACTTTATTAAAGAAAAAAGTTTGATACAATATCTGACCCCCTCTTCGGCCCCCATAAAGGGGTGGGGGAAAAATTTTATACACCAGATGTTAAATTGGAAAATACAGTTAATAATATTATGAAGTTAGTCTATTGAAGAAAAAAGTTTGATACAAAATTTGACCCCCTCTTTGGTCCCCTTAGAGGGGTGAGGGGGGAAAAATTTATACACCAAATGTTAAGTTGGAAGAAGATAAATATATCTGCGAAAACCGTATTCAAATCGGATCAGTAGTTTTCGTGTTAAAGAAAAAAGTTTGGTACAAAATCTTACCCCCTCTTTTGACCCCTTAGAGAGGTGGGGGGAAAAAATTTTGTACACCAGATGTTAAGTTGGAAGAAGACAAATATATCTGCGAAAACCGCATTCAAATCGGATCAGTAGTTTTCGTGTGATGCTGGAACAAACATACAGACAGACAGACAGACAAAAAACTAACCACAGTTTTGGCTTCTATAGCGATGTAGTAACAGCCCCCGCTTATTATTTTTTGGATATGTTTAATGTACAGAATTGTCATTTCTACAGTTTTATTATATGTATAGATGAAAGGAAAAATTATGAAAACGGCCAAGTGCGAGTCGGACTGGCGTACATAGGGTTCCGTACCGTAAATTTGTATGGGAGCCCCCTTTAAATAATAAGTTTATTTAATTTTTATTATTAATTATTAAAGTTTAAACACAGTTAAGTATTTTCTAAAATTTTCAAAAATCTTACCGTTACCATTATGGATATAGAGCAAAAAATGGAAAAAATCGTGTTTGTTGTATGAGGCCCCCAAATAATAATTTATTTTATTTTAATTGGACTATTAGCTTTTATAACGACACCAGAAATACATAATTTGTGAAAATTGCAACTATCTAGCTATTGCGGCTCTCGAGATCCAGCCTGGTGACATACGGATGGCCGACGGACAGACAGCGAAGACTTATTAATAATAGGGTCTCGTGTCCCGGTCCAGAAAAGAAAAAAAAAACCTTCAAAAAAGAAATGAAATCCCACCAAAACATACAATGTAAAAAGAGCCAAGCAAAATATTGCATAGCTGTAATACTTCTGTCGTAAAAAGTTTTCAGATCACATTCAAGCCAAGCCTTCAAGTTATTTTGTAATTTAAATCAACATTCAGTAAATGTATCAATAGATTTCTTTATCTTATAATTATTATAGTGGCTTGGCAATGATCAGTAGAGAAATAATCAGCGACTAATTGCATTTATTGGGTACCATCGGCCACATGCGTCGTTACATACTAAAACAAGAAATCTATTGATACATTTACTGAATGTTGATTTAAATTACAAAATAACTTGAAGGCTTTGCTTGAATGTGATCTGAAAACTTTTTACGACAGAAGTATTAAAGCTATGTAATATTTTGCTTGGCTCCTTTTACATTGTATGTTTTGGTGGGATATTATGTTAAACTTGGTGTGTGTGGCTAGGTAGTTACTAATTAGTATGTAACAGGGTATTTGACAGATTTTTAATTTATTCTATATTGTTTCTCTCCTTGTTACACTTCTTACAACGTAAACAATAAAACAGAGATGCAAATAAATGCCGCCAAGGCCAACACAATATTAGTGTAAACTGTGAGCCGATATTTATGAAAATTTAAATCCTTTTTGTTTTTGAATCAGATTTACATCCGTACACTGAACATTTATTATAATATCCCATTGTTTATAAGATAAGTTATCGTTTTACAACACAAAATTCGTAGACAACGCGCCAACGTCACCCCTGTGCGCGCAGGTATACAAACTCCCCGAGTTTGTATACGCAGGCCCACGCCGCCCGCTTCCCCGCGGGTACCCTTCCGTTGCTCTGCGCAAGTACATTCGTTTCACTACTGTAGGGATATGTCATATTGCTATACTGTGACAGGATAGTGAAATGTGTCGTTGCCGGCCGGCCATGCAGGCCTGCGACATCATTCACTATCCTGCATATTATATTTAAAGCCAGCGGACGGCAAGGCGGCCTGCCGTGAATGGGCCCCTTAAATAAATATTCATTGTTACCTAATTAATATGATGTATCCAATGTATTATCTGGTGATTTCCCGTTGCCGATTGTTATAGGGATGTCGAAAATGAAAGAAAATATCGATATATCGATACATCGATATTTAAAAAAATATCAATATCGGTCTCGATATATCGCAAAAAAAATATCGATATATCGGTCAAATTTTTCGACCAATTTGCGTTTTTTTAAATTAATTTATAGTCCGTCAAAAAGTAAAGAAATTTAAAAGTGGTAACATCGTAGTGTCATCCCTTTTTTCTAAAGTTGTTATTCCGTTTGGCTAAATATAGACGTCTAAATGATTTAGTAACTAAATTTAGTCAAGTGGAATAACATTTAGAAAGCTAGGATCCTAATTAGTGTACTAAATCGGAAAAAGTGTGGCTTCTGACTGACTAAATCAGTGTTGCCAGATGGTTTCAACCTTTTATCTGTAGTGGGAACTGCTAAATCTGTATTAAAGTCAATATATATTATGATATACGATCTGGAATCCATTCGTTTATAATTCATAATTTTTCGTGGAGCAAAAATTCTTTCAACCATCTTTTTCGCCTTTTATTTATTTTGATTTTATTGAGCCAACGGCTAAGCCTATGAGAAGACAAATTTTTTGTTGCTTTGACAGAAGTGGACCCATTAAGAAGACGTCTGGCCCAAATTGCAGCAGAAAATATCGTTTTTGATACAATTTCGATATTGGATATTTGATATCGATATATCGTAACAAAATATATCGCCCAAAAATATCGATATATCAAATTGAAAATATCGATATATCGATATTTATTCGACAAGCCTAGATTGTTATCGGCTGTCAACTGTCAATGTCAACTGAAATGTATATTTTCTTGTTTTTAGTTTTAAATTCATCAATTCAAAATGTTTTATGTATTTACCATATTAATTTATTGCAAATTATAAAAATCTAAAACCTGAACGAGTTTAAATTGAAATTATAATATCTATTACTTTGAAAACAAGAGTTGAAAACCGCATCTAAATCAGCTATGTAAAATTTGAAATAATATTTATTACTTGCTTACTACTTATCTGCAATGAGAAGATAATTTTTATTATAATCAGCAACCTTGACATATTACAATAGTACTTACGTTTGAAAAGCGTCATCGTGTTCTGTAAAATCATTGCGTAAAAGTAGTATTGTGGATTGCTAAGTATTGGTCGTAAAACCTTAACAATGGAACTCTTTCAAGGAGTTATCGATAAATATAATGGAGTAACAGTTACCTCTGATGATGAGCCATGTGATCCACAAGACTTTAAGAATCGCCTCAAAAGTAAGACAGAAAATTCTATTGAAATGCTTAGGAATTATGATAAACAAACTTCTAAATGCTGATAACATGTATTTTTAATTTTAGGTTCCTTATCTAAATGGACACATGAAAATAAGAGGTGCATATGGTTCAAAGTACACATTAAGGATGCTGTCTTGGTACCTCTACTTGCAAATGTAATTATCTAATCCTTGCTGACATCACTTGTACAATATTTTTAACAAAACATTTATATTTGTTACTTTCTTTTTAGGAGGGATTCAATTTTCATCACTCTAGGGATACATTTGTTATGATGTACAAATGGTTGCCTACAGATCGGTCACCAAATCTACCTCCAGCTTGCCACACAAACCTCGGTGTAGGTGGCCTTGTTTTTAATGAGAACAATGAAATCCTAGTTGTATCGGAGCAACATATTGACTACCCGCACTGGAAACTCCCTGGTGGATATGTTGAAAGAGGTATAATTTGCTGTTACTATTCTAATGTTTTTTTTTTCAAATCATGTAATCTGACAAGACCTACTTTTTCTAATCTAGTTTACTGATACTTATGATTACAATTTTTTTAGTTTTTTTCTCATATGAAGGGTCCACTGCAATAATGATGAACGTCCAAAAAAATTAAAATCTTAACGATTAATGCCATTCAGTCACTTGAAATAATATCTTTAAAATGTATTTACAAAATTAGCAATATCGCTTATAGTTCCGTGATAAATATGTTTTTTATATTTCGGCATCATGGCTAAAACGCTCAATATCACAGCCGTTCCTTTAAAATAATCTTTACCGTTTTGTTTCGTTATACCGTTATTAATTTAAAAACCCAATTATCTTAAAACTAACAACTTACTTAGTTAGTCTATAAGGTATTTACAATATGGGCCAAGATGCCTGAGTTAAATAAATAAATTAAAAAAAAACATGAGGACATTCATCATTATTGCAGTGGAGCCTTCATATTATATGAACAAGACAGGAGCCTTGTGTTAGCTTCGGAGCTAACAAGGTAATCTTTTAAAAGCAGGGCCGGTTTTAGCACTACCAGCACCCTAAGCGAGATTTATTCGGCGCCCAGGTTGCTGGTAGTGCTAAAAAAGGTGGCACCCCTTTTGTTTGCGTTCGGCGCCCGTTTATCTGGCGCCCTGGGCGGTTGCCCAGCGTCACCCCCCCCCCTAACGCCGCTACTGTTTAAAAGTAATGCAGAAGCATATAAAATATTAATATTTGTTACTTATTGCCTGTTTTGTTTAAAGGTGAGGATATTAAGGATGCAGCTATGAGAGAAGTCAAAGAAGAAACAGGCGTAGATAGTGAATTTGAATCTCTAGTTACCCTGAGGCACACTCATAAAATGGCTTTTGGAAATTCTGATGTTTATATTGTTGTGATGTTAAAAGGCAAATCTCATAACATCACAAAATCTGACATAGAAATCAGAGATTGCAAGTGGATGAGTGTAGAAGAGTACTTAAATCATCCCCATGTGCACGAATACAACCGGTTTATTGTTAGACAAGCTTTAGACTTGAAAGAAAGAAAAATGAAGTTGAACTTGAACAAGTCTAATTTAAAATTTGCGACATGGTCGAGAGATATCACTTCTCTTGTTATAGAAGATTTGTAGATATCAATTCAATGCTATGATCTTGTGTAAATAAATGAGGATTGGTTGAAACATAATATTTTAATAAGTACATAGAACTTATTGCCATACAAACTATAATTATGCAAATAGTGCTAGTCAAATAGAGGTGGTGGCTATGGAAGACCTACCCATGTAGGAGAGGATAGCTGCAGTAGTGAAATCAATTTGTTAGAAGGTTGTAGTTTGGTAGATAATGAATAGCTATATTATTAAGTCACTATAATTTATATAGACAATTGAGAATATTGGCTGAAGTACAAAATGATTCAGAGGGATAGAAATACAGACATGGCGAAAATAAAGGAGTATAACAAGAAAACATTTATATTTTAAGATGTGTATGACATGTATCTTAATGTCAATAAATAAAATAAATATACAGAAAAATCTTTACTTCATTCTAGGTATTATGAGTAGGTAAAATTAAAAGAAACAGGTATAATTCATCTTGCAATGTGATGTCACATTAAAAATTATATTCAATGATTTGATTGTTAAGCAAGCATTGTTTTAAAAAAACACAAGACAGTCAGTTTTATAATAATAATTAATGAATAGGTTTAAAGTCATAAATTGATAACGACAATTAATGTGCAAACTTTCCATTATTCTCCTGTTGAAACTCTAGACTTGAGACTAGATTATGAAGCAGTTTAAAATCAACTACATTTAAAATAAATTACATATTTTACCCACCAATCCCTAAGCGGCACCCGGCTGTCGCATAACAATTGAATATCTATTGTGTCTGCAATTCCCGCAATCGAGGTATTATTATTCATTGCTGTTTCCAGTGATTGTGGTGATCATACACAATATCATGTAAAAAGTATTAAAAAGCTTAAATATGTAATTGGGAAAGTAAAATTGCACATCAATAGAATTATTATGATGATTATAAAAATACCTAAACATAGTGGCTTAAACTGGTTATCTATAATATCACACAACTATTGCTGTTATACACAAAGACACATAATATGATACCTACTAAAACTTTAGTGTCCGCTTGTTGTAGTTCTTTTTTTTCTAATATTTTCTCCCAAGTGTATACTAAAAACTTTCAATTAATATTTTACATGTTACTTTGAAACTTGACAATAACATTAAACAAATGTTTGCAGTAAAAGTTTCTATTATCGAATATGTTGTTTACTTTTATTGTTACCATTTAAGTAAAGTTATGCATTTTTACAAATAAGGTAAATGTACATCATTCCATTTATAGTTAAGACCAAATGATTCAGGTGACTCTCTTTAGTGATAGCATTTTAAATGTTAAGTGTAATATAGCCTGTATTAGTATTTTTATCTACAAAAGGAGGAAGATGGTTAATATCGCCTTGACTTAATATTAGGACAACTTTATCACTAAGCTAGTCACCCCAAACCAACCACAACAGCTTTCGCTGATATGTTACTTTTTGTATAGCACACTTGAAAACTATTAATCCAATTCAGGTGCTGTGGAGCGATGTTCGACAGTGTCTTCATCGTCAGAAGTATCAAGATTTCCAATCAGAGAGTTGAGAAGTCCTCCTAACAGCGAGTTTGAGTTTTTATTTCCTTGAGGTATTTCAATTCCGAACCAGATGCGGCCAATTGTGTCCAAGTACACAGAATAATTTGGATCTCTCTTGATACTTATTGCATAACAGTTCCTCAATATTTTAAATTGAACAGTATGTTTCCTGAAACAAGTAATAATTACAATATTAATATCTTCTTTACCTCAATCAATATAATGTTTTGAAAATGTGATTCATACTAACAAAATAAGTCTGTGCTGTCTTTTATCTTTATGTATCTTATCTATCTACACTATCATTTTCTTTGAAAAGAATACTTCCACAAGTCACAATTATTAAAGCGATGAACCTAAAATAATAATAATTTAAAAAATACTTACTGTTCTATTGCTTTCAGAAGGAACCATAAGAAGTTAAGCAGAGGAAATAGATATGGAGGTCCTTTGTCATTTTTTATTGTAGGATGTGAGGCAGTATACTTATTGAATGCATCTGTGGCCATCTGAATGTTCCGCAAGCACAGGCATTGTAGAACAGCCTGAGTTATGAACAGATCAATTTCTGACTTAAGTCCCTGTGTTGTGTGCAGTTCTATTAACATGGTGGCGTAAGTTGCACCATCACTCGAATGTAAGAAATGTCTGTGCGCAGCAGAAAATTTCTTTTCCTTCCAATATATTTCAGCTATTTTCTGGATTAGAAACAAAACATTGTTATAAAAAAAAATAGAAATAATATTCTCATTTAGATTTTCTTTGGCTAAGGCAAGTCTGTAAAGAGGCAAGAATTTGAATGATGGTCTTAAAAATTTAAGAGAAAACTAAATTGGAATGGAGTAGGAGACTCCTATGCAACTGTTGGACTTATTATAGTTGACCCAAATATCTTATCAGTGTGATAATCACAAAATATTATTATAAGTAATATATAAAACACTACTAAATAACTACCTTGTGAAGTAGTGGGTGTCCTTTTCTATTGCTATCCATTGACCATTTTACTGACAAAGCGAGAAAAGCCTCTCTCTCTGGTATACTGGGACTCATGATTTCAAACAACTTTGCAATCTTTTCAATCCACTCTGGGCAGGGCTTGGTTTCGGATTTATTTAACACGTCGATAAGTAGTACAGCCAGGTCAGCACCGCTGCCCTGTTGATCACGTTGAAGCAGCAGTGTCGCACCATTGTATAGTAAGTCCAAGAGGTCAGGATATTTGTTTAAACCTAAATACCTGGAAATAAACAATAAATTTGATTAAACACGAAGCAATATTATACCAATACACAGTATTATGTAAATTAACAGCAAATATTACCTAAAATACAAAGTTCGATACATCTGATG
Source organism: Aricia agestis (assembly GCF_905147365.1). Taxonomy (NCBI): domain Eukaryota; kingdom Metazoa; phylum Arthropoda; class Insecta; order Lepidoptera; family Lycaenidae; genus Aricia; species Aricia agestis. The sequence goes on from NC_056417.1 coordinate 9,015,786, forward strand.
TGCTTCATAGTATTGACCAGAGTTCACAGATGCTTCTAATTTATCTCTTACTCTCGAAACCCCTCTTTCACCACGCGTAGCCATTTCTAAATTAATAACTAAAATCACTCAATTGTGATGAATGCTTTCTTTTAACAAGATAAAAATAATATTTTATACACTAGGATTTGCGTTTCCAAATTCCTATTTTTTTTTATTTTCTTCTTCTTCTTGCGAAATGTAGATTCCACTTTCGAGGTGATGACGGCGATTTTTTTTTGACATTCAAAAGCAAGTATTGCCAGTTTTATAAGTTTCTGTAGACGACTAGTGATTGGACAGTACCATTCATTGGACAAAGCACAAAAATACAATATATTATTATATTATAAAGTTTGCTTTTAAAACTGCCTGTTTTAAAGTAATGGAACGCCTGATTTTAAATAAAAATAGGTAGTTTTTAAAGCAACCGTAATAAATATAGTGTTTTTGTCATTTTGTGCTCTGTCCAATGACTAGTACTGTCCAATCACTATAGTGCTCCAAGGCTCATAATGGATGTGGACAGGGCGCTGCTTGCTGGTAAAGGAGAACTGTCAAAAATGAAGTTTTTGCATAGACTTAATATATACTGTCGTATTATAGGTTTATGAGTTTTTGTATAGACCGTAATAGAAGCGTTACCGTCTTATTTTCCTGTTCTGAGGTTACCGTAGTCCCTTTTCTCGACACGTTCATTTAAAGCCTTGTCGAGCTGTAGTCATGACTGTTTACACTATAATGCCGCGACCGCACATGCGTCTATCGTACGAAGCTTCGTGCTATGAGATGATACCATTGGACGATACACGCAGATCGTCCAATAGTATGGTTTTAAGCACGAAGCACGCGGCCGCGGCATAACTGATAGTGACATCTCACTTGATCAGGCCTTTGTTTCTCTATTCCGCTAGGGCCTAGCGGCTAGGCTATGATATTTTGCCGCTAGGTATATTAACTTTATGATTCCCACCACTCCCACTTTTAAAAAGGCAGGCAACGCACCTGCAGCTCTTTTAATGTTGCGAGTGTCTATGGGCGATCACGGTAGTTGCTTTCCATCGCCTGATGAGTGATGGATGGAAAGCAACTACCGTAAAACAACAGAAAATAAGGGGGTGAACGAGCAAACGGGTCACCTGGCCCGTTTGCTCGTTTACCCGCTTAATTTCTACATTTTGGTTATTCTTTTCCTCGCTTCTATTGGTCACAGCGTGCTGCGTGATGTTACGAGTTTAATACAGCCTATAAAGCTATTTTCGATAAATTGACTTATCGAACCTCTGAATAAGGAATACCGAACACAGTTCAAACAAACTCTTCAGCTTTATTATAGGTACTACCAATAAAGATAAAGTTGGGAATGGATAACGTCCATTGTCTTGGTCTGTCATGTGAAGTTTCCAATACCTATGCGGTATGCCAGTTTGTAATATTATAGTTAGCTGCAATGATGTTAGCTGTGTAAATATTTTATTAGTAAGGGGGTATAAGTACAAAAACAAGTTACACAATAATTATTGATGTTCATGGACTTGCGCTGCGCAGCGCGGTGATGCTCGTCGAGTCCGCACCACCGAATAAGTTCCGCAGAAAAACTAAGAACCAAAATTTGTCATAAATTTTGGTAGACCCGAGGTCTCTTGAGTAAGTTGAGTCAGCTTATTCAAGATATTTTATCTTATTATAAGCCCAATAGGTAGGGCCCCCGTAAGGGCTACTGGCCTGAGTGCAAAAAAGGATTTTGACGCCCCTTTCAGGCAAATTTTTTGGGTCCTTGGTTTTGGCGTCCGTAAAGATGGTGATTTGGCGCCCCTAGAGGATGGCGCCCATGTGCATAATTGCACACATTGCACATATGGTAGCGGGGGCCCTGCCAATAGGCAATAGCGCACTAGCGGCCAAGCAGTAGCGGCCAGGTCGCGGCGGCGTGGCGGCCAAGTGCGGGTGGTCTATGGCGGTTTCACAAGGTATCTATCTCGATGGCCGCCGAGCGGCTCACTATCCTAAAATTTTTAGGATAGTGAGCCGCTCGGCGGCCATTTTTAGGCTAAAAATGTACCGTTGCGGCACATTTCGGTGATGACTTACAGTTTAGTCAGCGAAGAAAAACTGTGAAGATAATTTGCTCGTAAATAAAACCCAATTACTGGTGTCATACGCCTCTAGTCCACCGACGCTGCGAACTGCGAAATATCTGCGAAAGCGAAACCAATGCAAAACAGGAATAGAGCGAGATGCAATATAACGCATTGTCGTGTGGCGGAATAGACAGTAAATCGGTTCGCCGCTGATTCGCAGTTCGCAGCGTCGGTGTAATTAGAGGCGTTAATGACACCAAAATTTTAACTCTTTTGCCAGACAAAGACGTGCACACCGTGATATTTAACTATTAATTTATGTGTTAATATTTTTTATCGTAAGGTTAATAATCTTAAGTAAGTATATATAATATTTTTATCTAAATACTGTCTCGGGAAACATCAGATAAAACCCCTTGGCTAACAATACATCAAATAAGTCTACGAACAAAAATGATCTAACATGTTCGACGAAGCAGATCTTATATTTAACCTTTTGTAGAGTAAGGCTTCCACTGACCATTACTCCAATACCGACCAACTTGCACCCTAGACCTGGCCGGCTGCCAGACTTTTTAGGCTTTCAACCGCTTTCAGCGTATATAAAGTCTCACACTTAAAATTGATTTCCCTCGAAATCGTTATTAGGTTTGTGTAAGTTGAAACTGTGTAATATATTGCACGAAATATGTGTATTATAATGTTCGTGTATAGGTTCCTTTACCGTAGCCGTAGCCTTTATGTACCGTATATAACAGATGGCACAACACTTTTATCTCTTAGTGAATCGAGAGGTGTTAATTATTATCAATAACATATTGTCACCATCTGCTGATCTACCAATAGTTACCAAACCAAAGTAAGCTGAAAATCACCCCCTGCGCAATCCTCTTCCATTTTTCCAAACGATCCTAAACTTTTACGCGACCTACATTTACGGATATTTTGTATAATACATTATACAATATATCGGTAGAACATTATTTCCCATTTGTTACTAATGAGCTTACACATCATTAGGATTCGTATCACGGAAACGTATTATGGTGTTATAAGACCATGCTTTTATACAAAGGAAGGTAAAAAATATCAGTAACTATATATTAACTAAACAATAACAATAATAATTATTGTAGTTACTGATATTTTTTCTAGGTATAGTATCATGGTCCATATATTCTCATTGGAAAAACGACGATAGCCGTGGGACTTTTAAAAAGATGGTAGCGCATAAAATAATATCTTAAACACTTAATTAAAAAAACATAATAAAGAAAAAAGTTTGTACAGATATATTTTTTACATTCTTCACTATATTTGACAGTTTCGTTTTATGCCCATCATGGATTTTTTTATTAAAAATAAAGTCTGTATAAGTTACGTAATTAGGTAACAACTTTTTTATTTAGTTTGTACCAGTTTGCCTATTTAGATTTTTGCCATTCAGACTCTAAATGGAATATGAAATACTAGTATGTTAAAACTTTATTGCGCTTAAAAAAGTTTTAAAAGCTATAAAGCAGTGCTTTGAACATTTGAAAAGTTAACTCAATCTCATTACTCGCTAACTGGTAACTCAAAATAGTATGGAGTACTAGATGACGCCCGCAATTCCGTTACGCCAAAATTCGTTGTACGGGTACCGTACATTTTTCTTCGGAGACTGTACTTAATGACTTTAGATTTCTACAACAAAAAATGTCCTACGTCCTTTCCCGTCTCTTAAAGTATCAACGTAACGTAACAAACATTTAAATCGATTCAGCGTTCATATATCGATTCAACTTATTCACGTTAAGACGTGAATAGGAAAGACAGACAGACAACATTTTACACTTATAATATTAGTAAGGCTATTAGTAAGGATCTACTGTAGAAATATTAGCAACGCCCTCAACCCCCTGCTACGTCGTAGGCACCCGCTACGCCGTAGCGCTACGCCGTAGATAACCGAGCGTCTAGAATATAAATCAAGAAAGTTTAATAACTTTTTGGGTGAGTTATAGTTTTTTGAGGAAAAAAATAATGATTTAATAATTTTTAAATAGGCCTTATAAGAAATAAGTTCTTTGAAATTTTAGCTATAACATTAAAACTATTGCTATATTATAAAGATATTATTATTACGAATTACTATTAATCGTCTTAAGAATAAACACCCTAAAATGCACTACACAGCTCAAAAATATATATCAATATGCTTATTTGGTTATCCTCAATAATTTTTGAGAATATTAATTATTAGAATTCTGTATGATTTCGAGAAATTCATGTTCGGCTGTAAAAACACATTCAATATAAAGTCTATATATAATGTATATTTGAAAACGTATGAGGGGAATTCCCCCATACATGAGTAGCCCGTAATTATGAATTCCGGTGAGCGTGCGGGATTTAAGGGAATAAATAAAAGGTTACTTCGACGTAAAAAAAAGTAAATAAGAAGAGCGGTAATGGATTTTGAAAGATTTATTTCATGGAAAAATATTCTCAATTTGTACATTGCTTTATATTGTAAAAATAATATAAAAAATACGTGTGGCACTCGGTGACTGCCGCGGTTGCTTAGCATTTTTTATCAATTTATGTAATTATAATTTGCATACGTCTAGTCGCATGCACACAAACACCGTGCCAATGCACGGCAACGTTGTACCCATTGGCACAGCGGTGCGGCAACGCCGGTTGGAGTAGGGGTGTTAGGTTTATTTTCGCTACGGAATTTCTTCATTCGGTCGCCGCGTTAAAAAAAAAACCAATTGGCTCGTTCTATTAATTGTGGTACCATTATATACACTTTTATAGCCGTATTGAAACTTATATCAAATTCTTCTTTAAATAAGAGTTAAATAATAATTATTTTACTTAAATTGAATTTAAAAAAGATTTTGATGGAAGTTTCATACGTTATGACGTATCAAACTCTTCATTCAATTAAAGTTCTTGATTATGAGTGCAGCTATTAGTCATTACTCGTTACATAGTGTCTAGGTCTAATGCCTAGACATTATACCATTTCTCAGGCGTAAATGAATTTATAACCCTGTTGATGGCCAACAAGCGACGTCGACGTCGGGCAATACAGTCATTTGTAGCAACTAACACCTTCATAATTCACGTTTGTTAATCAAAACTAAGGCAATGCTCAGACGAACGACTTCGTCTGTTATCTATTTTGTACGAAGAGTGACGACTTTCCGACCCGCTAACGACCAGGACCTACAAGGATTCAAATAATTACTGAAGACTAACTGATTACAGGGAAAAGGTGGTAATGTGGCCCCGGCATATATATTGGCCCCCTTCAATATTTTAATGTTTTAATAACGCTATACAGTATAATTTTGGTGGAACGGGATGCTCGCGGCATGCTACTAATTTAGCACCATACAAATCCAAGAGAGGCTGTCAAGTTCGATTGTCATTTGATCGAGTTTAAACTTGCGACCGGTGAAACTTTTAATTGTGTGTGATTTTATTTCGATAGTTGTAGAGCCATGGGTACAGTCTCAAATTTTTGACTAATGGGTTATGTAGAGTGTGGAGGCTCCAAAGGTGACTATTACATATTTTGTGATTTTTCTCGTTAAGTTTCACTTGTATGCAATACATTTAATGTGACATCCCCGAGGGGTCACATTACCATCACTTGATCTCAAAATACCAAATGTGATTGATTACGAGTAAGTATAATTAAAACTTTCGATTATCCTGCACGAGTTTTATTTATTCCCTAATAAGACATGTTTAAACAAATGAATAAGAAGTCTTATAATGTATTTTTAGGTGTCTGACTCCTATATTTTTTAAATAATGCTTGATAAACCAAGTGGGGGGGGGGGGGGGGGCACATTACCACCTTCTCCTATATATTTATAGTTATTTTGATTAAAATATTTAGAAACTTGAACTTTATATTTTGGTTACTTTAAAGGATACTATATTATGTTGATTAACGTAACTGTCCTTTTAATTACGAAAAAACAACGAAGAAGTTTTTAATCAAAATAATCCTTGTTTACGTCTGTTCTAATTAACGAAGATTAAAACTGTCCGGTTCTTGTGTTCGGTTCTGACGAACGCTGCACAATAAAAACTCTTGAGACTTTTAACGACTTATTTTTCTTCATTTTTCCGCAGCTTTATAGCGTAAATAAAAGTAATCGACGCAGAGAAAGAAAATTATACGTTAAAAATAAAGAATAATTTTTATTTGATAATATTTTAACGACGTCTAGATATTTCTAAGTACGATCAAAATAGGTAGGTTATAGGTATACAATATTGGAAATTTACAAGTTATTAAATATTTCAGATACTTAACATTCTATACTTAACATAGAAAAACAAACGAACAAAATGATCTATCATTTTCTTCGATAGTTTAAATAAACTATCATGCAGAGACCACTATAAAAATGTTAAGATATTTCTATCCCCAAACATTAGATATTCTAGACAACTATTCAAATATTTTATTCTAGTCGACTCGCAAAATAAGAATATTTTAACGTATAAATAAGCAGACTAAATAGCTCTGTGAAATATTAAATTGAAATCCGTGGGACCGTAAAGTAATTTTATGAATATTTGAGATACTAAAAATTTATAACTCGCGTATATTATACTCTCGTAAAACACCTTATTGCGTTTACACGCCTTATGAACTCGTATTATAAAAAACATGAATAAAAAACATATCAGTACAATTTAAAAACAACCCTGATTCTAACTCGAATAAGTGTCAGGAATTCATCTATGAATTATAGAACCGATCAAATCTCCAGCTTATAACTTTTCATGAAATTGATAAATTTTCCAGTATCAGGCAAGCTGATGTTGGTGTTCTAAGCATACTATCATCATATTAGCTATTAAACAAGTAGATGTTCCGCGCGGCTTCGCCTGCGTAATTCAGAAATTTCACGGAAACTGTACATTTTCCGCAAAAATAGCCTATGTCCCTTCACGTGGTCTATTATTCATGTGTGCCAAATAACATAAAAATTGCTCCAGTAGTATTGCTCCAATAAATTTCCCGCGCTTTTTCCAAATTTTCCTCAATTTCTTCGCTCTTATTAGTTTTAGCGTGATAAAATATAGCTTATAGCCTTCCTCGATAAATGGACTATCTAACACTGAAAGAATTGTTCAAATTTTTTTTTTTTTTTATTATTATTTATTTATTATTAGAAACACAGTTTTTTTACAACATAAAATAGTGCGCCATAAACCGGATCAGTTTATCTGGGCACTGTATCGCATAAAACATACGATTTGCTTTTTTGGATACAAAATTGTACTTAACGAAACATAATGACAAAATTAATTAACAAAACAAATTGAGACTACGTTGTGAAATTACTAAGTAATTATCTGTTACATAACTTAATATAACTTTCGGTGTCAAGAATAGGACATAATAATATTAGGTCTTGAAACCTTCTGTTCCAGCCAAACTCAAAACTCCACTATGGACAAGTATACGTGTCTCATCAAAGTACTATATAAATATTATGTAACATTACATATTTTAAACATATTTTATGAGATGTAGCTTCAAATATAATATAATATACTTGAAGATACATCTCACAAATCACAATCTCATTTTTTTTTTAGTCATTTCCTGCTAGTAAATACTTCTTTAAAGCCCTAATAAATTTAGGTTGGTGAATGTCTTGTATTTTTGATGGCAGGCTGTTTACAGTTGCTGGTACCATATTTTTTAATGTTCTAGAACCGTATACATTGTTAGATTGAAATGTTAAATATTTATCTTTGTATGTAATTTCGCGTAATGTTTTCGGTCTTACTTTTTGTATAAGTAAATCTTTATTTTGACACTCAGTTAAAATTGAATATTTAAATTTATTAAATATACTCATGACCTTGCAAAACCTAAACAAACCCTCTGGATCATTTTTATACTTAACCTTTACATTTTTAGGTACAATTGACTTAAGGATTCTTACCTGCAGGTCGTATATGTCCTGTAGGTAAGTCGTATATGTTCTGCCGTAGCTACTGATACCGTAACCAACGACCGAATCAGCAAGGGCCATGTATATTAGTCTCAGGGTACTATAAGGTAATTTATATTTGAGAATGTTTACTTTACCCATAATCGACCTTAATTTAGCGCAAACATGATCTTTGTGTTGTTGCCAATTGAATCGGCTGTCGATAATTAGACCAATGTACATATGCTGGTTAACAAATTGTATGTGGGGGCAGTCACAGCTGATTACGTTCTCATCGTGTAGGCAGTTGTGGGTATGAGCGATGACTTTAGGATAGCAATTACTTTTATTATGCGATGAATGTATGTGTATCGCTTTTGTTTTTTGTGCATTAATTACCAAACCGACGTCGTGTGCCCACTTACACAGCGTTGTAAAACAACGTTGCAGGATTATTTGAGCTTCGTAAACACTGTTACCACTAGCTAACAGGCAAGTATCGTCTGCGAACTGGTATACCGAGGCACCTCTCATCAGGTTAATCATGTCGTTTACATATAAGAGATATTCTAAGGGTCCTATATTCGAACCTTGGGCCGTGCCTCTACTACAAGGTATCGAATCGCTTGTTTTATTTGAAATTTTTACCCTTGAAAATCTGTTAATGTGATAATTTTTTAACAGATCTAAGAGTGGTCCTTGCAAACCAGCTTGTGATAATTTTTTAAACAAGATCTTGTAATTTAAAACATCGAACGCCTTGCTGAAATCTATAAATAAAACTAGTATATGTTTTTTATTATTTAAGTTTTCATTAATTTCGTCTGTGATTGCACTTAACAGCTGTGTGGTACTTTTTTTCTTTTGAAAGCCGAATTGTTTGGGATTTATTATATTATTCAACTCGAGAAATTTACTAATTTGTTGGCATAGAAATTTTTCTATTATTTTATTTAAACATGACAATATTGTAATCGGGCGATAGTTGTTGTAATCATCGAGTCTACCCTTTTTATGAATGGGTCGGATGGTGCCAGTTTTGAGTAAGTCAGGGTAAATGCATGTGTCTAGGCAACGGTTGATTAAATGCGTTATTACCGGGGTAAGTTGAGTAGAAATTACTTGTATATCTTTTGTTCGTATATTATCATATCCTGGACTTTTATTAGGGTTCATTTGTTTGATTATTGACCTAACGTCAGCCTCGCGTGCTTTCTTTATTTTAATACAACAATCGGGGTTATTCACATAAGATTGTGGGTCTAATATAGTTTTAGGGCATGAACTACAGATCTTTTGTACGCTATCATTAAATTCTGAGTTAAACTTATTAGCTAATTTTAAAGGTTCTAAATTAAAATGTTTTAATAATGTTTTATCAATACTGTTACAAGCTTTACCGCTTAAGTTGTTTATGGTTTGCCAAACTAGCCTGGTATTTGTAAAATTAACACTAACCGAAGACTTAATATAATTATTTTTTAGATGTTGTGCATATTTATTAGTTTTATTTCTGTAAGAATTATACCATAGCCTCTTAGTAAAGTTATATTTATCCTTTTTCCAAATTTCATAATACTCATCACGCTTTCGACACATTTCTTTTAATCTCTGATTCGCCCATAAACAATTATAGCGCTTACTAAAGTTTTTAGTGACTGTACGTTGACATTTCAAATATGCGTTTCGAAACTGTTCAGATATATATTCGACAATACTATTGGGGTCAGTCATAGTAAGGGGCGCACTCCAGTCGATGGCGCGCAGTTCGCTGTTCAGTTTATCGTTATCAATTATTTTAATCAGCTGTCGATCTTGTTTACCTACCAGCGAGCGGTCGCCATCGGCCGGGTGCGTCAGCGCGCATCCGATAATGCAGTGATCAGCTGGCGCGGTACCTACCACTGCAGAATGTATATTGTGACCTTGAGAGCTACGTACAAAAATATGATCTATGCATGATGAAGTTACCGTTTGATTGTTATAGGTTTCTATGCGGGTAAAGTTATTTATGCAGCTTTCTAGACCTACATTTATAAGGGAATCGAGATAACTTTTTGTTATGAGGCATGACTGTTTTATATTAATATTTGTATCTCCGATTAGTATGAAAGTTTGTTTAGGTTTGCATTTGGAAATCGTGGAAGTTAGTTCAAAGATAAAATCGTGTTTGTTTGTGTTTGGCGGCCTGTATACTGCACATAACCCTATGTTGTATTTTTGGTTTAATATTATATCACCTGTTATGCACTCAAAATTTTTAACTGAAATATTATTTTTTGAAAAATCAATACTGTTATGTACATACAGCACTAATCCACCACCTTTTCTGTTTGTTCTTAGGTTGTAATACAAGTTGTATCCTTTTATCCTAAACATATTTATATAATCTTCCTTTACATTAGCTTCGGAGATTAAAACAATATGAATGGTTTTTTCAGAGCTGAGTACAGTATATTCCAAAAAGTCAAAGTTTTTGAGAAGAGATCGTATATTGACATGAAATAATAACAATGAGCTATTAGGTATTTGACCTGCAAAGTCATTCCATGAATTACACTTGTACTCAGCTATAAAAGGAGGACTATCATCCATTCTTACGATTAACTAATGACTAATAACATAATAAAAATAAAGATTTAACCTTTAGTGTCCGATTTGATTTTTTCTAGATGCATTATTGATTGCACATTAATTATTTTGTCCTTATCATGTTTTCTAATTAGCACATTCCCTTGCTTGCACCAGATGTAGGTATATGATCCTTTGAGAGCTTCTTTGGTTTTCCACAGCAAGTAGGCATTAGAGGGGGTGAGAGATTCACGTAGGTATACTTTTCGAGGATTGTCGCTGCATATACTCGACGATCTTGCTGACGACAGCCACCCATCACGTATTCCATCCCTAAGTGACACCACGATGACCGACGGCACAGGTTTTTGGAGGGCCTTGTTCTGCCGTATCACTTTTTTCTTCCTGTAGGCTTTGATCACGTCTTCTGGATTTTGCTTTATTGTGACAGCAATAGATTTTGCTATTTCGTTCGGATTTTCGGAGTCCTTCTCGTCGATACCACAAATTTCAAGCTGATTCGATAGTTGTGCTTGTGCCATTTGGTTGAATTTCATTTCCAAGCTCTCGTATTTTGTGTTTATGTTCTTGTAATTGTTTTTAACCTCAATCAATTGATTTGCCAACTGTTTGTTGTGTTTTTCGTACTCGGTAATCTTATATTCGTATTCATCGATCTTATCGGAAAAATATCTCAGAGTCTCCTGTAGCTCAGATTTTATGGCTTCTTTGATATCCTGACGTATCTCTCGGCGTAAAAGTTGTAAAATTCCTGCGGCGTCCATGTTGGCGGCGGCGTGGTAGGCTTCCGGGTCAGTTTTATCATCGTCGTCCTCATCTTGTAGGATGCATGATAATCTTTTAGTTTTCGCACCACTTGTGCAGGCCTTGCATTTCCAGTCCACGGATTCTGTGGAATTGAGGGTGTTTAGCTGCTCGGTTGTTAGTAGTGCACACGAGGCGTGGAGCCATTTATTACACCGTCCACACTGCAATCCAGGTAATTTCTTGGTTATGACCTTTACACACTGGACACACTTGACCATTTTCACCACTTGTTGTAGTCAGTTGGGATGAATGTAGTTTTGGTGAAAGTTTATAGGTGATTTATAAATTATATTATATGTAAGCAAATCGTACGTCGCGCATCGGCCAAGGCGCATCGATAGCGTGCGATCGTGTCCGCTTCGCGCATGCGACTTGAGCATCGAAAATCATCGAAAAAAATCGAACCAGTAGTTCCTGAGATTAGCGCGTTCAAACTACTAGATACACTGGATCAAAAACTGTCTACTCGTTTGGATGCACGATGCCACACAATAAGTAGCAGATAGACACACAGACAGCTACACCAAATTTACAACAGCCCCCTTTTTCGTCGGGGGTTAAAAATAGTACGAATAAAGATATACAAACTAAACTCGTGTGGTCACGTGTTCAAATGGCGTAGCACTTCGTAGAGGGTAGAGGACGAAGTTCGTAGCACCGCGTAGCGCAAAGTCTCAATCTAAAACTTTTTGTCCGTGTCCGTGGTCTGGGTTATATCCATACTATACTATATTATATTAACTATGTATATAATATAACGAAGAACTTAAATATATGTATAGTATAAAAGTATTAAATATATTTCCGTTGTCTGGTACACAAGTCCTTCGGTTTCAGGTACTTAGCACGGGGCGGACTGACGTGGTGTGAAGTTTTTATTATTATATTATACTTACTAATATTATAAACGCGAAAGTTTGTCTGTCTAGCTGTCTATCTGTCTGTCTGTCTGAATGTATGTTACCTCTTCACGCCCAAACCGCTAAACCGATTTTGCTGAAATTTGATATGGTTTATACTTTGAGTCTCTGGAAAGGACACACGATACTTTTTATTCCGGAAAAACTTACGGCTCCCGCGCGATAAACGAATTCTGGCGCAACGGAGTTGCAGGCATCATCTAGTTAGGAATTTTTTAACTTCCTAGAGGATAAGATGATTATTATTTGATTTATAATTGTGGATTGACAAATTAATACGCGAACGAAAAACTTTGTAACCCTTTTTACGAAAATGGGGAAACGTAGGTGAATGAAATTTCGTACAGTTGTAGTTTATATGGTGAAGGAGTGCATCGAGCTATTATTATTTTGAAATCATGCTTTTATCATACATTTTTTTAATAAATAAAACATTACACACACTACAACACACACACACATAGGAGATGACGGATTTTTGAGTGACAAGCCTATACATACGAATTATACTCTTTTATTTATGTTTGAAGTCTGTTGACAATAAGGTGACAAACTGAAAATGGATTATAGTTTTTTTATTGAATCTGAGATACTATTAGACAATGCTTACACGGCCAGTCTGAGATCAGCTGAGTCCCAGGGACAAGAGTTGAAAAAATATTATAAAATCAATATTTTTTACAAAATATAGTAGTCCTAATGTCGTTGAAACTAAGGTCGAATTTCGACCATTGGGCGATCTCTAGTATACATTAATACGCCAAACTGAACTAGCAGTTTGTAAGCGTTCCGCTCAGACACAAAAATTACATGCAATACAAGATTATACTATCACAGCATTGTGTTGTGATAGTATAATATCAGAAGAAAAGTAGATTAATTTTAATTATTGCAAGAGTAAAAAAGTAATTAACTTGAACTTTTTTAAATATAAAACTCTTATCTTTTCTTTTATTTGTACTTACATTGTATTTCAATTCTATTCTATTTCTATTCCAAGCAGACCCCCATTTTGGGAATTCGTTTACTAGGCTAAGAGTTCAAATCGAATATCTCGATATTCGATTTGAACATTCATGAACATAAACAGCCACACACACACACACACACACACCCACACACACACACACATACACACACGCAACCATACTAACATGTACTAACCTAGTTGCTCTTATATCATACTATGTAATTTGAGCAAATAAATAACTTCTTACTTTACTTTACTCTATGTTATTCAATTTATTTCATAAATCATTTAAGATATGCGGTTTAATTTTTAATTACGCGTAATCAAAGCCATAAAAGGCGTAAAACAAAAACGAAAATATATGGAAAAGGAGCAAAAATGAGCAGAAAATTTTAATGCACGCAGTTTTAATTAGAGTTTTATTTTAAAATGGAGTATGAACGTGCAGACAGAATGCCGGAGGGTGCAGCGAGTGCGTCGACGCGGTAGAGGCGCGCGGGGCTGTCAGAATTGACAGATCCTGTCCTGTAGACCTTTAAGTCCTGTAGACATTGTTGGTTAGAAGAATAAACAGTAAAAAAAATTGTCACGTGAGTCTCAGTCAGAATTGACAAATCCTTTCCTGTAGACCTTCAAGTTCTGTAAATATTAATGGTCAGCAGAGTAAACAGTATATAAAACTGCCACGCGAGTCGCAGTCAGAATAATTGACAGTTGATTGAAATGTTCTTCAAGTCCTGTAGACAGGATTACAATCGGGAGTTCTCAACAGTATTTTGCCATACTTCATACATTATTTTTAGTTCTACAGTACTCCAAGCTGGCGTTTTAATTTTAGATTATACAACTTTGGTACTCAACAGTTGGATCACTATTTTCATGTCGAAACTACCACAAAGTGACTTTTTAATAGCTGTAGCTGTAATGTAAGTTAGGCCTTAGCGGGAACCTACCCCTAGACGATCAATTTTATTGTGCAATATCACGTATTCCGCAATATTATTAACCGTCAATTTCAATCTTTTTGTCAAAATATACATAGGTCAATAATATTATTCAATGATATTGCACAATAAAATTGATAGTCTGGGGGTCCACTTACTCTAGCAATCAATAGTGTAATAACGAGCTAAAAACCAAATTTTTATTAGTCACATGTACCCCTTATGTCAATTTCCGTTCTGTTCGCAGCACTAGCTCTGGGCGGGGGCGGAGGGTGGGGGTGCAAGTGCACCTGGGCGGCGACCGGCGCCGGGCCCACGTGCCCGGGCAGCAGTCGCTCGGGAGCCTCCGCCGCCGCCGCACGCCGCGTCTGCCCAGCATCAGCGACAGGTGGCGCAAGACCTGCGCATCGCACCCGGCGAAACCATGAATCTTTAATATCAAATTTGTACCGTGCAGTGGTTTAATTAAAAAAATGAAAGTTAAGTGTCTATACGTGGTGCGCTCCGTTTAGAGGATTACCGGCATTCGCACGCCCGAATTGTGAGTAATTTTTGCCTTTTAGTAGCACTTGTTACATTTTTTAACGCATTTTTTATTACGTATTTTAATTTGGAACAGATTTTATTGAAGATTCCCGAGGCTTCGTGGTCGGCATTTAAACTTTTACGCAAAGATTTTCATGTCGGTGCTTCCGAATGAGCCTTATTAAAAACTTTTGTTTCGCTGCTAAAATCTTGACCCAAAATTTTTAATTTATTGTTTGTTAGATTTCATTTCGGACTTCTTGTAAAATACAGTACCGTTCATCTGATTTTTTAAATTGTTTTCATACAAAATTAAAATCAACATTAAAATGATTGATTAAAAAATTATTTCTAATTGTGAGAGTGTCTCTCATACTTAGAAATTTAGTTAGTTCGAATATTCGCAAAAGATATTCGTAAGTTTCGATAAGGTGTAAAAATGAGGGGAGGTGCAACAAGCATGGTATGGTATGATAACCAATGAGTTTCTAGAATACTAACATAGAATATCATTGATGATAACTGTTATCATCAATGATATTCTATGTTAGTATTATCAAGTATTCGCAAGCTGTATTGAGGTCAACATGTTTTTTTTTTTACTTGAGTGCAAACGAGCCCACGGCTTCGATGGTAAGTGATTGTTGTATTAATTGAATCGAATATAGAGTTAGGTTTTCGAATGAATCAACGAATCGGATAAATCCAGTACATACTAATATTACACACGCGAAAATGTCCCTGTCTGTCACTTCTTCGCGGTAAAAATGTTGGTCCATTTCTTAAAAAAAATTCTAAAAGATTTCATACAGAAAATTTATTAAAAATTGACTTTCAGTTTCGGGAAAAATGTTGACATCATGTTGACATAGTAAAGCGGCAACGTTTAAATGTTCTAATATAATTGTATGTTTTTTGGGATTTGGATTATCAACATTAAGATATCCAAAACCAGATAAACTTGCATACATAAGTCCTAACGATTTTTGTCATTTCTTAAAAACATACTCAAAAATAAAAATACAAGAATTAAAGTAGTTTGGAGATCTTTTATGCTAAAGCTTCCACAAAATCAGTTTAACATAGGAATGGCCTATATTGATTTCAGTAATACAATTCAAGGGATCGTTTCACTTCCTCCATAAACACATGGGGACAAACATAAAATAACAATGACTCCGAGCTTAGAACCCTGTAACGTAATCTCGTTACAAACGCAAATAAATACTTTAAGACTTTGTATAAACCCTACGGAATAAATTATCATGTTATGTTAGTATCCGTACTTAATATTATAAATACGATAGTCTGTCTGTTACCTCTTCATGCCCAAACCACTAATCCGATTTTTCTGAAATTTGGTATGGAGATACTTTGAATCACGGAAAGGACATAGGACGCTTTTTATCCCGCAAAAATGTACGATTCCTGCGCGATAAATGAATTTTGGCGCAACGGAGTTGCGGGCGTCATCTAGTTGTGGTATAAATGAGATGCATCTCGCAATTACTTTTGTAATTAACTATTTTCCAGGCCAGGAACTGTATAAAAATATCCTATGTCCTTTTCTTCGTCATATGAGTATCTTTAAAATTGATTCGGCTTAAAAGACCAAGCATGCTGCTTCAAGCATGAAGCAGCACGGTAGGAATAAACCACTTCCTTAGTAATTCTGGTAAAATCTTTATTTGATATCGGCTATTAATATAGATCAAATGAAATATTTTTTTTATTGGGGATGATTCATACTATTCTGTCTAAATGTACAAGCTACTAGCAGAGTAGACAGAAAGTATGACTAGAGATCGCCCAATGGTCGAAATTCGACCTTAGTTTCAACGACATTAGGACTACTACCTATATTTTGTAAAAAATATTGACTTTATCATAATTATATTTTTCAACTCTTGACTCTGGGACTCAGCTGATCTCAGACTGGCCGTGTAAGCATTATCTAATAGTATCTCAGATTCAATAAAAAAACTATAATCCATTTTCAGTTTGTCACCTTATTGTCAACAGACTTCAAACATAAATAAAAGAGTTTAATTCGTATATATAGGCTTGTCACTCAAAAATCTGTCATTTTTCCTAGTGTGTGTGTGTAATATTTTATTTGTTAAAAAAATGTATGATAAAAGCATAATTTCAAAATAATACTAGCTCGATGCACTCCTTCACCATATAAACTATAACTGTGCAAAATTTCATTCACCTACGTTTCCCCATTTTTCGTCAAAAGGGATACAAAGTTTTTGGCTCACGTATATATACAAGGTGTAACAAAAATAAGTGATAATACTTTAGGGTGTGTATGTGTTCCTTATAGAGAGTTCACTGTGAAAATAGCAGCGCTGAAAGACCAAATTTTTTTTTCACTTTTGTATGGGGAAACTCGTGACGTTCGGGCGCTTGCCCATACAAAAGTGAAAAAAAAAGGTCTTTCAGTGCTGCTACTTTCACAGTGAACTCTCTATAAGGAACACATACACACCCTAAAGTATTATCACTTATTTTTGTTACACCCTGTAGATTTCTGAATACTTTAAGTAGTCAAACAACGCGCCGCGTCAAAATAGTCTTTGTTCAACGAATTTGTTACTACATAATATACAGTATGATATTACTGTGGAAGTATCTGCGATTGCATTTGATCTGCTACTTCATTTTAACTACGCCCATTGGTTCCGACCAGCTGAACATTAATTTAGATGGTATGGTTTACGTGCGCCTGCAAACAGATATCTGATTTTGCGCGGTAATTTCTTCTAAATCCTTGCAAAATTAATAAGAAGCCCGCAACTTTCGCCGAAATTTGTTTTTAGGGGCGGAAACTGTGCATTTTGCCGCAATAAACCTACCTCATCTGTATAAATAAAAAGGAAATGTTTATAAATTTAATACGTCTCGCACTCGCTTTACCTCGAGAACGGCTGAACCGACTTGGTCAATTTTATTTATAAATAGTCTTGAAATATTCGTGGCAGTCTATGGAAGGTATTAGGAGGAAAGTGATTAAAAAAGTTTACCGGATTACTTATTTTATAATATTTGTACGCGATTCCGTCTTAGAATGACCACACGCGGTCATTACTTTTTTTTAATGGGTTAAAACGCAAGTATCCAGCTGACGTCTTCCGCCGCGGCATCTAGCAACACCGGAATGTCGGCCCACTTCACGTCCGCCCATCAATATCTATTCTTCTATAAACGTAATAACTTTATCTTTATTTTATAATTTACATCAATATACAGTCCACAAGTTCAAGTAGTAGACGTGGGAGAGCCATGCTTCGCGACGAATGGGCCGGCTCGACCGGGGAAATACCGCGTTCTCACAGAAAACCGGCGTGAAACAGCGCTTGCGCTGCGTTTCGCCGAGTGAGTGAGTTTACCGCAGGCCCAATCCCCTACCCTATTCCCTTCCCTACCCTCCCCTATTCCCTTCCCTTCCCACCTCTACCCTCCCCTATTACCTTATTCCCTCGTAAAAGGCCGGCAACGCACCTGCAGCTCTTCTGATGCTGCGAGTGTCCATGGGCGACGGAAGTGGCTTTCCATCAGGTGACCCGTTTGCACGTTTGCCCCCTTATTTCATAAAAAAAAAGTGATTAACACACAATATTAGTAAATATTTTATTACAAGGGTGCGCTAATAAATGTGTAAATTACTAGTGGAATTGGACCATAATCAATAGTAGTATCATTTTTTACTGCCTACTAATTCAGTAAGGTAACCTTTGCCAGCGTCACAGAATATATAATAGGCTCCCTATAAACTGCCTGTCACTCTATCGGAAAACAATAATTACGGGTTCCAGACTGAATCTAAACGAAATAGATGCGACTACCCACGCAAATGTCAATCAAGCCCGTATGAGCCTTGAGTAGGATACTCACTTGATAGCTTTATGTATGCCAAGTTCTAAACTTTTATATTCTCTTTTGTATATTATGTAACAATAAAAATATACCATTTGCTAAGTCAGCAGTAATATATTTAGGTTATGAATGTTATTTTCAATATTTGACTACCTACTGTAGTGTTACAGTTTCTGTATTTTATAACAGGATATTTATCTTTCTAAGAGTGTTGTTAATAATAATATCTATGAACGCTTCACACCACGTCAGTCTGGAACCGTGCTAAGTACCTAAAGGACTTGTGTTACAGGTACCAGACAACGGAAATATATTTAATACTTGTATACTATACATATATTTAAGATTTTTATTATATCATACACATATTTAATACACATCCAGACCCGGGAACAATGAAAACTTTTTGTTCCATCGGCGGGATTCGAACCCGCGACCTCCGGCTTGAGCTGCCACACACTCAACCATTGAGCCACAGAGGTCGTCAAAGTTAAGTGGTTAATGTATTCGAGGTTAGCTAATTGGAAGCTCTATCATACTCTCAGTAAATCATACTAAATATACAAAGTCAAAAAACTCAGAAACGTAAGCAAATTACATATTGTCACAATAACAAATTGGAACATTACTAAGAAAATTTAGATATAAGATTTGTAATTACTAATTATAAATACGAATTTATTAACACCACATTCGTTAAATTCAGATCAGTCGCATTAGCCGCTACGGTAAAAAAACATAATACAGATAAACATTTTGTCATCATTGTATTCAGGTAACATCTATAGCAGGGGTCACCAAATAGCGGACCGCGGTCCGCATCTGGACCGCCGACCCATTGTGTGCGGACCAAGCATTTTCGAAGATGAACTTCCTTTAAAAATAAATTTCGGTCTCGTCTTATAGGATTTAATATCAATAGCTTGCAACAGAGAGATGATATAGCTACAAAAATTGACACTTTTCTGATTGATATGTAAATAAATACCTTTGTAATTTCCGTAATTACCTTTGTTTAATATTTTTTGTATAAAATGTGCGGACCGCGAAGGTCATTTCATTTCCTAAAATGGACCCCGAGCGAAACTAATTGGTGATCCCTGATCTATAGCATGCTTATGAAGTGTATAGTCACAACAAAATTTAGTTCACTACCCTCGGAAAAGCGCAACGGATTTTTGCATATCATTCTCTATTGAAGTTTATTTTTAGGTCACAGGGAAATAAGGAAATCATTTGCGAACGGTTTGCTGGAAGATATATGAATAAAGAGAATTTTTCCTCGCTCATCCATTCTGTTTATATTCTGTATGCGGTAAGTGGATTCTTGTTTGCGATTTTGGATGAGTATTGCTATCGGTTCTGAATAGGCTGCTTTGTGTTGGTGAGATGTGGAAATATATATTTTTAATTCTATACTAATTATATAAATGTGTGTGAGAGAGAGTGAGTTGTTGCTAAAGTTGAACGAATTCAAATTAGATTTGGGATTATGTTGTCTATACGGAAAATGTGTTGTATATGTTGTAAACTAAGATAAGCTCCGTTAAATCAATAGATTCGGCCCGAATTTCATCAACGTCTGTTGTGTTAACAGCTTAACAACATCATCTCAGTTACGTTCAAAGGAATTTGAGCGAAAAGTTCCTTTATACTTCGGCGAATACATTTTTTTAGTTGATCGACTATCCATACTTCCGTACTAATATTATAAATGCGAAAGTGTGTCTGTCTGTCTGTTCGTTTGTCTGTCCGTCTGTATGTTACCTCTTCACGCCCAAACCGTTGAACAGTTTTTGCTGAAATTTGGTATGGAGATACTTTGAGTCCCGGCCCCCGGGAAATGACATAGGATACTTTTCATCCCAGGAAAATGTGCGGTTCCCGCGTAATAAACGAAGTTTGGCGCAACGGAGTTGTGGGCGTCATCTAGTTACTAAATAACTTATGAAGTCTGGTTAGCCGTGATAGTTTTCCTTTTAAATTCAGCATATATTCGTACTCTCGTGATTTTTTTTACATATTTTCAATTTTTTTTTTAAAAACCTATCCAACGACACGTTACACGGTGGGGTGGGCGCGAAAAAAATTCATCCTAGCTTGATGTGTTGGGGAGGTCCCATAAAAAAAAAATGTTTTAAGATTTTATTATTATATACTATTGTCGGCATCATTAATGTGTGCATTATGCCGAATTACAGCTTTGTAGGTCCTATAGTCTCTGAGCAAAACTGTGAACAGACAGGCAGACGGACAGACGGACGGACCGACCGAAACTATAAGAGTTCCTTGTTGACTACGGAACCCTAAAAACCTGGCATTAAACTGGTATTATATTTATAATATCAATCTATACCAAGTTGTTTAAGTGTAATTTATATATATATCAGCTATGTCTATAAGTTAATGTTATTAACTATAAGTTAATGTTAATGGATTAACATAGCCTATCAAAATACTACTGAATAGGTTGAGAACTCCTGGCAAAAAACATCAAATACCATAAACACCACAATGAAACTACTTAATTTACTCTTAGTAATTGCAATCTAAATTATAATTTAAACATAGAATCTCAAAAATCCAGCTAAACTTTTAAGCCTTTTAAAAATACGCGACTATTTTCTACATTGCATTGTAATGAATTGAGTTCCGTAACATTTCAAGTAGCGCTGTAAGTTAATTACTCCGCTATACAGCTGCATGCTGTAACAGACGTTCTGGAGATTACTAGGCGATTTCATTATATCCTAATTATTGTTATATATGGGGTAGAGTCGAGGATCTTCGGAATTATTCTGTGGCCTTTTGATTGGCAATCGAGAGGGTGCAGGTTCGAGCCTTTGGTGTTGTCAATACTCGATGGGCCATGGCAGTTTAGACAAAATTCTTCTGGAAGCATTATCCCAGGGATAACTGCTTCTCTTAAATAACGATAGTATAATAGTATATTTGCATAGTAGGGTAATATATGAATATTTACATAAAAAATATGATATAACGTCAAAACTTATACTTTAAACCTATAGAAATACACTAATAAATATAAAATATACTTAAAATAAAATACACTTTCTCCGGTCTGTCTATGTATTAGGGTGGAGTGATAATGTATGAAGAATTTTTTTTTTAATTTTTTTTAATGGCATCGCAATAGAAAGTTGCTTTTCTTTATCGCTTTTCTATAGAATCGCCGATCAAAATGTATGGAATTGACTAAAAATTCGCGAATATGACGTTGACGTTCGACTCGTCTTATGTCAATTCTATACATTTTGATCGACGATTCTATAAAGAATCGATAAAGAAAAGGTCTTAACTACAGGCTCTGGTTAGTGTTATCAATGTTTTTATCGAGAAAATTTAAATATTTATGATAAAATTATCAAGGAATGATCATCAGAAAAAAGGAGATTGTTTGGTATTAAATTGTTTTTTATTTCACAATTAGGCATTTCAAACAAAAACTACTTTAATAGTTTGTTAATTACTTCTTCCATAAAACGAATAACATCTCCTTTGAAAAATAAATTCACGACTGTACCATCACAACCACCTTTTCTGCCATCAAAATAAATTCTGCGTATACTTTTATATTTGCGATCTGCATCGTGTGTGCTGATCTGTTTTTCATTATTTCTCATCCGTCTTTAAAACTACATAATACATTGATGTGATATTCTAGGAAATGCGTATATACAAAAGAAATATACAAAATATGCGTAATATACAAAAGAAAATATACTTATTATTATAGTTTTAGAAGCAATTTACAAAACTAGAGCAATTAAGTATCAGCATTGCATCCGTGCGAAGTCGGGGCGAGTAGTAGTTTACTATAATTGTGTCTATTTGCAACACAATTATTACAATTTGGCTTTTAAGTTTGCTCTCCTCTTTAGTTTGGACTGTTCCATTTCAAATTATTTCGACAACTATTTTTGTTGCTTTATTTGATGTGTGAATGCCGACGATCTCGTTTAAACTTTTAAAATAAATTGCGTGTTACGTTCGCGTACGAGGTTAATATGCCGAAACTAAAAGCATTTATTTTGAACTAGGTTTTGCTTTAATTATTATTGATCTATTAGATATTTCAGGGCAAAAGGTGCATAGCATTTTATTTGCAATGAATTCAAATTAAATACAGTTTTGTGATTTTGTCATCGATTCGCCCTACATCCATACTAATATTATAAATGTGAAAGTGTGTCTGTATTTTTTGTATTTTCATAATCAACAAGCGTTAGGGTATATTCAGACCGCAACGCGACGCGTAGATGCATTTTTAAAAACTATATGGATTTGACAGATTTCAATGTAACTTGCATGACGTCTCACACAATTGAAATCTGTCAAATCCATACAAATTTAAAAATGCATCTACGCGTCGCGTTGCGGTCTGAATTGACCTTTAGCGTGCAGCTACAACTGCGTTAATCTCTTACCCACGGGAACACTTTAATTTTTTGAAATTATAAGTAGCCTATATCCTTGACTGAAATCTACTACCATACCAAATCTCAACAACAACAGTTTACTAGTTTTTAGTAAAGAAACTTGTGGGTTAAGAGTTGGGTTACAAGGATATTATTAGCAAAACTATTATTTGCTCTCCAGATTATTTTGATTATAAGTAGCAGACCATAGCTTCAATGTTCTATAATCTTATCAACAGTTCACCAGCTTTTTGAACGAAAAAATAACAAAATTTTGCCATCATTACGTGTAGGATTAGTAGAATATTAGTAATACTACCCTTCTTTACTTCCTAGGTTTAAAGGTGCATCAAAAATTACAAATTCGAAATAGCTATCATAAGCTAGGAGACTACTAGGACATTTGATGAATGCATCCAATTTCTTTGATCAAACACCGCTCTTATTACCACGGCGCCTTTCGCAAACACACTGAACTCCCAATTGGTTTTTTGCCAACTACATTTCCACTCAGGAACTGCCTGCAAGATGTACCGAATATTTGGTAGCTTAATACTCAGAACTAAATGGAAAAAATGAAGCGTATTCTTCGGTTGTGTGTGCCGAAGTCGTCTTTATAATAGCTTCCATTAAGAAATACATAAGAACTAAATGGAAAAAATGAAGCGTAAGCTTCGGTTTTGGATGCCGAAGACGTCTTTATAATAGCTTCCATTAAGAAATACATACGTATTTTAACTGTAAAGAGAGCCATTAAAATAAACGTGGGAGAGCCATGCTTCGGCACGAATGGGCCGGCTCGACCGGAGAAATACCACGTTCTCACAGAAAACCGGCGTAAAACAGCGCTTGCGCTGTGTTTCGCCGAGTGAGTGAGTTTACCGGAGGCCCAATCCCCTATCCTATTCCCTTCCCTTCCCTACCCTCCCCTATTTCCTTCCCTTCCCTACCCTCCCCTATTACCCTATTCCCTCTTAAAAGGCCGGCAACGCACCTGCAGCGCCTCTGATGCTGCGAGTGTCCATGGGCGACGGAAGTTGCTTTCCATCAGGTGACCCGTTTGCTCGTTTGCCCCCTTATTTCATAAAAAAAAAAATATATATATTGATCTTAAATCCATCCTAATTATAAAGACAAAAAATAGAAGTGAATGTATCTAGTTTTTTGTTACCTTTTCATGTTTTAATTCGGAAAGGAGATACTTTGAGTTGGGAAATGACATTGGATACTTTTTATCCTGGAAAATGTACGTAACGAAGTTGCGATCATTATGTTGTTGAAAATAATCAATTTTTGAAAATTAAATTTTCCTTAGAATACTTTCTAAACAGTTCCTCATTATTTATGGACAAAACCTATTCCGAAAAGTGTGCTACGATAGGGTTCAGCGCTTTTATAATTTCAGTGTTGTGAAAATATGAAGTAGCCACAGGCGTGTGGTTTGCCCGTTTCATAGAGCATAAAGAAGTGCTTTCTCTCCATTTTCTAAAGAATGGTGCATTTGGTGTTATGCCGTGATAAAAAACGAAAAACATAAAAATGAAATATGATCTATGAAATTCAGCAAAAATTCCCAACGCGTAATTTTAGAGCGTAGATCGCAGGATTTCTAGCATTCAGCTTTTCACTCTCTTATTGGTTTTGTGTTTAGAATGCCGTATTGTGGAATTGTTATTAAGTTTTTTTTCTAGTTCGTTAAATTCAATAGAACGCGGGGAACACCTGTGTTGAGCTCAAAGGCGAAATAGCTTTGAAATTCGAAATAATAAAGTTCGAAGTTCAAACTATATTTTTATGAAAAGTTGTTCGACCAGATTATAAGTTTTATGATTATTACAATAAAATAACGTTTTATTTAAAATAATTATTTTAAAAATTAGCGCTTCACACGACGTCAGTCGGGTCCTTGTGTTATGCTCTACGGGTACCAGATAACGAAAACTTCATATTTAATACTTTTACCGCCATACTTGGAGACATTTAATTATGATTAACTTTTATTTTAATGAAAAGTCCGACAAATAATGGGGCTTAAGTCAAACTTTTGAATTAATAACATTTAAGAGCATTTAAGTAATTAATGTTCGACTTTGAGTGCGGCAGTCACACTATTAAAATCATTTAAGATGTTTATTATATTATATAGATCCATGACTCAGGCACATTTAAGATTTGGTAATGGTGGTAGTTTAAAAAAATATTCAACATGTAAGTATCGCAAAATTAAAGTACCCTAATTAAAACCAACCCATTATATTAAGTAAACCCTACGGCCTAAGAATAGTGAACCTTTTCGTTAAAAACATGAATCGTAATTTGTTGTTCACCGGTGGAAGGTAATAGAGCATCAAGTCTGCTGACCCATACTATAACGAGATACTTACCTGACTCTTAAAAGATTATTGATTCGCTGAGGCTGCCGCTCGCTACCTAACCTAAATAATTTATTATTTTCTATCTTTATTATTGCTTTGCAACGCCTCCGTTGTCCAGTGGCTTAGAGCGTGGCTCTTGGCTCGGAAGTCGTGGGTTTGATTCCCGCGTTGGAAATATGTTATTTTCAAGTTTAGGACGATGCAGGCTTATCACCTCATCATCATCATGACGCATGGATCATCTTACTTGTCAGACAGACAAGTAAGATGATCCATGCGTCGGATGGGCATGTAAATAGTTAGTCCTGCACCTGATCTCTCGCCAGTCGTGTCGGTCGTCCGTCCCACTGGGTTATGAGAGTCAAAGAATAGAGTACTGCTCTTGTGTATTACGCACACACTTGGGCACTATAAAATTACTCCTTCAAACCAGGCCACTTACGCGGCCTGATTTGAAACCGGACTCGGTCATCGAAACCGTTGTGGGAGTTATTTTTATATAATTATTACTTTTATTTCCGTCGGGAGTACTATTAAGAACACAATACTCGTCACTGGTAGAGATAAAGATAATATCAAATAAAATAGTTCTAAAGAATCTTCATTCCTCTCAGGCTAGGCTTTAGGTCGTAAATAACATTGTATGTGTTCTATGTTACGGCTTCTCTAAGTGACTACCACAACGTGGGTGCAAGCCATTAGGTTTAATTTGTAGACTTCATTGTAGTTGTATACGATTCGATCCTAGAATAACAAATGACTCTGCCATACTATACTGAATTGTCTATCTGCCATAAAATACAACACATCAAATCTTTACATTTCGCCTACGACGAAATCAGAGGGTAAAACTAGAAACAAATAGTCGGACGGACGGAGTCGCGGCTGATGGATGCGGCTTAATTTGTGCACGGTTCATGCATCCGCGGACGTGCCAGATTCGGTTTGGACGTCCGAACGCTCAAGGTCGCGTCCGCGACTTATGTTGGACAATGTGCACAGTTTAGTGTATTTTGTACTTGTTTTGTATTAATCAAATAGAAATAAGCCGCATCAGAGGAAAACATCCGATGAAAACGTCCGATAATTAATTGTTCCCTGCTTATTAGTTATAATATATTTGACGTTTCTGTCTGTTTGCCTATGTGTGTGTCTGTCCGGAGAACTTAGCGGGGTCACCCACCAAATCTTTCTAATACTATATATGTATTTTATTTAGATATCGGTATGGTGCCTTTCTATCCGTGAACTAATCCAAAAAACTTCTTTCTCCGGAACTAAAACTGCATGAAATTATGTCGCCCATTTACTAGGTTTCAACTGTACATTGTACATACATTTGCCCTCGCATTTCAGCTGGTATTTACTTGGTCGTTAATTGAGCTATATTGTTGCATGAACAAATTGTCTCAGCGTTCTCGTACATTAAACAATAATTCACTCCAGCCTGCCGTCCAATCACAAGCCATTGTGTTGTAACATATTTGTTATAGTTTCAATAAGAGCCGCTTTCGTCAATCTTACTACATGACGCCCGCAACTCCGTTGCGATCAAATTCGCTTTATTGCCTAATTTCTGAGCCTTTTGAGTGGAGATTCATTCACTTGCGCTTTTGATCGGCTAGCGTCAAAAAATTAACTATCCTCCACTCGGGCTAACTTGTCGCTAGCGGTCATTGACTCCCTGTCAATGACCGCTAGCTTTATATGGAAAATGACACGTTTTTGACAGGGAGTCAACGACCGCTAGCGACAAGTTAGCCCGAGTGGAGTATAATTAACATCGCTCCATCCATCAAAAATGTCAGACAAACTCAAAAACTGGGCATAAGACTGTTTTATGTAACCCTAAAAACAACAAAAAAGTGTAAACGATGGAGCTCGTTACTCACAATAGGATGGAGGAGACTCTAATGATAATGATAATTCTATTCCCCAAATGCATGTTCATGTAAATTCAAAACATTATGCTGATATTCCTTCCCCGTCGTAAAGACTCCGTGACGATTTCCATACTATTTTCTGACCCTTTAGCCAAGACTTTTTATCGCTTCTTTATAGAATCGCCGATCAAATTACATGGAATTACATAAAGCATTCGATATAATAAAGTTAAGGTTCGACCCGTGTAATGAAAATTCCATGCATTTTCGACGATTCTATAAAAAAGAGATGAAGAAAACGTCTTGGCTAGGGCCTCATATTTAAAGATGTAAGTGTGTGAAGCGAACAACTAAGATCTTATAACATAAGGGCAATAATTACTAATTTTTTTCTTTATAATTTGAACAAACCTTGTATGGGTTGATTCAGATCGCAACGCGACGCGTAAATGCATTTCTAAATTTATATAGTTTTTTTTTTATGAAATAAGGGGGCGAACGAGCAAACGGGTCACCTGATGGAAAGCAACTTCCGTCGCCCATGGACACTCGCAGCATCAGAAGAGCTGCATGTGCGTTGCCGGCCTTTTAAGAGAGAATAGGGTAATAGGGGAGGGTAGGGAAGGGAAGGGAATAGGGGAGGGTAGGAAAGGGAATAGGGTAGGGGATTGGGCCTCCGGTAAACTCACTCACTCGGCGAAACACAGCGCAAGCGCTGTTTCACGCCGGTTTTCTGTGAGAACGTGGTATTTATCCGGTCGAGCCGGCCCATTCGTGCCGAAGCATGGCTCTCCCACGTATAGATTTGACAGATTTGCAAGACGTCTCACGCAATTGAAATCTGTCAAATCCCTACAAATTTATGCCACGTCGCGCCTCGCCTCGCCTCGTCGCGTTGCGGTCTGAATCAACCCTATCTCACATACTTCATCGTCTGGCTATACATTCATCCA
Source organism: Aricia agestis (assembly GCF_905147365.1). Lineage (NCBI taxonomy): Eukaryota > Metazoa > Arthropoda > Insecta > Lepidoptera > Lycaenidae > Aricia > Aricia agestis. The sequence goes on from NC_056417.1 coordinate 9,044,138, forward strand.
CTTTTTTATTTCAAATCATTTTCCCAGTCCTAAAGCCTCCATTTATGCAATTTTCAAATTGTTAGTTTACCCACTTCATCCACATACGTCTTCATTTGCTTTTGCAATAGTGAGATGCGATTTCAAAAAATATGATTTCATTTTTGGCGTCCGTTCAAGTTGCCTCCATCTAAACATCCTATATGATAATGTAACATGAATTTTAACAAGCTGATGCGTTTCTCGTTCTGTTTTATTTATGTTGTATAAAAATGGCTAGAAAACGAAGGGCCATAAAAATATTAATGAATACTTAATTAATATTATAAATGGTCTGTTGGTCTGTTTCTCTGTTTGTCTCTCTATAACCTATTCAAGCCCAAATCATTAAACCTATTTTGCTGAGGTATGGAGAAAATTTGAGTCCCGGGAAAGGACATGGGATAAAACAAAATTTTTTGAAATGAAAATTCCGGAAAAATGTACGGTTTCCACGCGATAAACGACTTTTGGCGCAACGGAGTTGCGGACGTTGTCTAGTTCTGATATAATTCATTGAGAGTACTGTTGGTGCTTGTCGGACATTCTTGTTCATTTTAACAACTTTTACACTTTTCTACACTTAGATTTTTTACCCCCGAAAAAAAGAGAGGCGTTAGAAGTTTGTGGGTCGCAAGCATAGACTTAATATATACTGTTTATAGGTTTATGGTCGCATGTGCCTTTCTATATGTGTGTGTGTGTGTTGTCTATGGTGTCGTAGCATCCAAACGGTTGGACCGATTAGGATATTATGTCCTTTCTGTGTTTGTGAATGATTTTACCATTTTAGTTGTTTGGTCAATAATTCAGATAGTAGACAATTAGTTAGTTCGCTGACGCATTTGTAATCTAGGTACTGCATGAGCTGTCGCAGTGATTGGAGCGTGGTGAGCGTTAAGTGCAGTGGAATTGGATCCCGGCTTATATTTAGTTACCTTAGATGTCCTCACACCAGCGATTCCGTTTGTCACAGACAGCATCAGCATATTATTTCCTTTAGTGCTATTATTATTATTACGTGGGTACTATACGTCTTGCGAAATAATATATAAAATTACATACTAAGTACGAGTATATAAATTTTATAAACTTCAGTCTTCTTATTTTTAAAGAGAAGAATATACAGACTACAGTTATTGTTAGTAAATGTTGACCACAACTGCCGTTGCGCATAAATTCGTTTACCGCGCTGTAACCGTACATGTTGCCATGAAAAATTAAATATATTCTTTCCGGGTTTTCAAGTATCTCCATACCAATATTAAATAATTTTATCTAAATCAGCGGTTTAATCTTGAATGATTGTAGGACAATCACACTTTTACATTTAATATTACTTGTTAAAATCACATATTTCAGCTCTATCTTTCGAAAATTACTAGAAATGCTCTGTACTATTATGTTTAAAAGTTTTTAACATACGACGTCGTCATAATATACATAAATAATATTTGGCCATCTGCCCATCGAGCCAGAATCAAACGTGACCACAGTTTGTAAAGTTGCCACAATGATGCCGAACATGGTGTTGCCATTGCGGGGTTTTGGCACGCCAGACCTCTGGCATCATATGGCAGAGTTGACTGAACTTTTTACGAAGTATTGTCACGTGTTCGAAAGTTTAAATGCGGTCATTCATGTCGCTTGCTCGGGACAATAAAATGGAATATGCATAGAGAAGAAAATTTCTTTATACTTGGCGTTTCGGGCTTCAATTATTACGATATTAGTGGAACGTGACGCTCAATATTATCAGTCACAATTTATCGCATAGTAACTTTACATTTTGTGGCAGTAAAAACTATCTTATGTCCTCCAGGGACTCAAACTATCTATTTCTCAACTGACTTTTCATCCAAAGCTGGTCAGTGGTTTAAGCGTAAAGAAGAATCAGACAGACAGACAGACAGACTGAATTCATTTATTCGATTTCATTTACAAGCAAAAGCATTACAAAATTGAATTTCCGCTATATCAAATACGTTATGCGAATATAATACGCGTCCGTTGAAAAGGACATAAAAAACTTTAAACATTTGTAGCATCAATTGTGCTAGAAGAATGCATTCATTTTACAAAACATACCTCAACACAATGCGTTATGAGTCCCAGCATAATATGTTCCTGGCTCAAGTACGGCCACAGCTTACTGGGAGCTGCATTTAGCATATAGGGAGATATTTGCATTACTCGCGAATCTTGCCTGTGAATTAAAACTTAAATAATGCATATTCATATGCGTCTAATACGCACGAATGTTTTATAGCTCATATTTTGCTATCTAGTAATGGCTACGAAGTACCATCGGGGAAGTTGATTCCTAAGCAATCGACAGACCAACGTTATTTGGTCGAAAATGTCAATTCAATGTTAATTGTGATCTGTCACTTGTCAGCTGGGTTTGACGTAACGCAACCAAACTACTTAGGTCCCCGATTTGCATAGGTATCAACTTCTCTGATAGTATATACAGGCTAAACCTGACACTAATAGTTTGTCGCTATGGAACAGAAGTAAAATGTGTTTTATAAAAGAGCTACTGAATTGCCAATCTGTGAAAAAACTTTTGTAATTAGATAGGGAGGTAGCTAGAGAGAACCGAGGTCTGGTGGTTTTGAACATAACTTCTCTCGGTATACCATGATAACATAGACCGAGAAGACATGTCTTTTTCGCCCTAGTCTTGAACCAACATACTCGTAGATATATTATTTCCTAAATGTAATACACTAGAATCTGGATGACCCGGCAAATTTTGTATCACTTTTCTCCTAATATGAACCTTCCCTGGACTTCGACAACTATTGCAAGACATAAATTAGGCAAAGCGATTCAGCCGTTCTCGAGTTTTAGAGATAGATGCAAAATTTTAAATTCATTTTTATTTATTTAAATTGCAAACCAGCAATTGAAAGTACCGTAACCCCAATTTCTGTAAAACATAAAAAAAAATTGGAAATCGAGAGATATTATGTAAATGTGAATCCGTGTATTATGATCGTGTAAACATGTATAGACGACTCGATTGCCCTTGAAACTTCGAATTGATTGTGGTTTTGTATAGACACACGAATCTCGCAGTAATTGGAAAACGAGCTTGAATTGATGGCAGGTGAAGTTTGTGTACACACACAGATTGCAACACGATCGGTTTATAGATTAAGATGGATATTGGATAGATACTCCAATTTAACTATTTATTTATTTATTCAATTCACATTTTTTGCACAATGTACCATCGAGGAAATTGATTTCTAAGCAGTTGTCAGACCCACGTCATTTGGTCGGATCATGTCAATTCAATTTTAATTGTGATTTAGCTGGGTTTGACACACCGCGACCAATTTAGGCAGGTCTGTCATTTGCCTATGAATCAACTTCTCTGATAGCGCAATGGCGGACTTAATGCCATCGGGTTGACTATTCTGGATTAAATATAAATAAGATAATTTATTCCGTACTAGACCACTTATCTCAGGGAAACATTTTTATTTCATTTTGTTCACAGGAACATTTCGATTCAACCCAAAGTGGTTCCGTACAAATTTTTCTTTAAAATTCAGGTTTGGCAGCTTAGCGGCGTAAAAGTAGGGTATGTTCAGATGACAGCGTTCAACCGACCATTTTCCGCAAAAAAACTTCTAAGCTATGTCCTTTCTCGTCTTTTAAAATATTACCGTACCTAATTTCATCTAAATCTATTATTGGAGTATCTATCCAATATCCATCTTAATCTATTACGGCCATTCCCAATATTTGATCTATCTCTGGTTTGGCCCTACTAGAGATAGGAATAGCTCACAAATCTCTAGTAGGGCAAAACCAGAGATAGATCAAATATTGGGAACGGCCGTAAACCGATCGTGTTGCAATCTGTGTGTCACCTGCCATCAACAAGCTTCACCTGCCATCAATTCAAGCTCGTTTTAAAATTGCTTGCGTGTGTTTCGCCGAGTGAGTGAGTTTACCGGAGGCCCAATCCCCTACCCTATTCCCTTCCCTACCCTCCCTTATTCCGTTCCCTTTCCATCCCTACCTTCCCCTATTACCCTATTCCCTCTTAAAAGGCCGGCAACGCACCTACAGCTCTTCTGATGCTGCGAGTGTCCATCGGCGACGGAAGTTGCTTTCCATCAGGTGACCCGTTTGCTCGTTTGCCCCCTTATTTCATAAAAAAAAACACTTTCGCCGATTAAGCCTGAAGAGATAACACACAGACAGACAGATTAGATAGTCACACTTAAACATTCACAATATAAGTAATGAAGTAATGATTTTTACGACTTCTTACTAATTAAATATAACATTTCACCCATAAAAATTATAATTGAACTCAAAAATCACATATAATTTAAAAACGATTTCAAACCTCAAAAGCACTCAATTAAAAGTAAACTCTCATTTAACCGATTTTAGAAATTATTGATGCCTTTCATTAAGTAATTGAACATTTCAAGTATGTACCAAACTGTACCGTCTGGTTTCAAAATTGTCTGAACTTCGTCCACATTTCTTTAAAATATATGAAGGGTTTTATTTAAACTGGTTAAATTTTAAAACTGGATTGTAGACATAGCTCCAGGCGTCTGCCATTTATTTTAAAGCGTTGGCACTTTTTATTTCCATATGAGTTTTTATTTCTAGTTACTTTTCAGTTTAGTGTCACAGGATTAAATGTAATAAAATGCGAGCTTACAAATGTGTGAGCCTCATTTTGCTGATTTATTTTTAGCTGCTTGTTCGCTCCGAAGATATTTTTTGCGTATTTCATTTTTATTTAATACTACTTTTGCTTAATTATAAAAATTTGTTCGCAAATATTTCAAAGTCACACAGCATGTATAAACATAGAGATATAAGCCTTCTATAGTATGAAATTACTACACTAACATCTAAAACTTTTTTCAACCATTTCTAAAGTATTCCAGGCAAAACATTCAACCGCAAACAAGCTTCTATTTTCTCTAAAACCTTTTAAAATGGCGCCTCTACAGGCAGAGCAAATTACTGCTAATATTTCATTAGCACAGACACCCGGGGCGGGAGAAAGAAACGTATTTCACGGTGACGTTCTGCGGCTTGATAAAGGAATATTGATTACAGAATCTCGCAATCCGAACGGAACTTAATGATTTCGAGAAACAATACAGCTTTAACGCTTTTGACAGAGCAGCCTTTTGGTTTTCACGTCTTCCAGAATTTTCCATTTGCTGCGGTAATGCAATAATTTCGCGCTGTGCTGTGGAATGAAAGTGGCGCCGTGCGCTAACACTGTAGCTATTACTATTGAGTTTTATAAAAATAATAACATCAATAATGTAAAATAAAATATATCAAACAGAACATATTTATTTACAAAATATTTTTGTTCATCTGTTATTGACATTTTAAAACTTTCACGCATGTAACATAATATTTGAAATATTATGTTACATGATATTTCAAATAGTAAGTATACTTTTTACACTGAATTATTCGTTTGTTAAAACTGTTTATACATCACCATCAAAACTAAGTGCATCTGCTTCGTGGTGAACAGCAAATAATCTAATATACATATTTATGAATAAAAATACTCAAGGGACTTTTAATATTAAACAGGACTTGGGTCTCATTCGGAATCCTCAGAGGGGAAACTACGAATTCATATTTAATATCGTAATAGTAAAGAGCATAGAGAAAATATACAGTAATAATCTTATATATAAAATTCTCGTGTCACAATGTTAGTTACCGTACTCCTCCGAAACGGCTTTACTGATTTTAACCAAATTTATATGCATATTCAGTAGGTCTGAAAATCGGCTACTGGCTACTTTTTATATTGATAAGTGCATTTGTTGAATAAATGATAGTAAATTATTACAACTCGAGACTGACGGAGACCATTGTTTGTGCGACGGGATAGCGATGGACGTTGCCATGGTGACGTACTTATTTAGTCACTTTAATAAAATAATACGGCCGAAATACTTTATATGGCAAAGAAACGTTTGCCGGGACAGCTAGTATTATTATAGAATAGTATATTATACTTAAATACAAACTTTATAGTCTAACTCTCCGCCTTACGCATTCAAGGCTTCAATTTATGCATTGATTCTAGAGCTAGCACACTGCTATTAAACTTTCTTGATCACAATTTCCCTCTGAATAGATTTAAAATACCATAAAAGTAGGTTTAAGTGGATATATGAATGGTGCTTTATAATATACTAGTAGGATAATAGGTAAAAATTGAGATTTAAATATCTTTAGATGTATTTTACAGAGTTCAAACTTACTTGTAACAACTTTGCTGATCGTAACTGATTGATTTTCAAAATGTGTTTATGTAAGAAAAATGAAGAAAGTTTTTGATTATTTTAGCTCACAACACAGCCTACATAATCAAGGGGGCGTAAGCAACAATTATTATTATTTCCATATTAGAATAATAAAACTTAGTTGTACGTTATATAAGTAATTTATAGTCCTCATCTGACTTTTGAAGGGACAAGAGGAGTGTCTTTATTATAGGCTTAAAGATACATTTAGGGTTGATTCAGACCGCAAAGCGACGCGTAGATGCATTTCTAAATTAGTATGGATTTGACAGATTCGCAAGACGCAATTGAAATCTGCCAAATCCATACAAATTTAGAAATGCATCTACGCGTCGCGTTGCGGTCTGAATCAACCCTTACCATACCAAGTATATAAAATGCTTTAATATTATGTTAGTTTAAAGCTCTTCAGTTCTCTTCTGTTGTGAACACTTTTGAAGAATTTAATATCTAGATGCCAAAGATAATGCCGAACATTTTTGGGACAAATATGTTGCAATAAGCTTCTTTCACATACTTTTTGTCACAGTAACTTCCGCATAGTTAAAAAAGTTAGGTATAGAAGAATTTAATTAGAATACTAATAGAGAAGAGACCAAGAAGAAATAGTCAAATAATATGTAGCAGGTTTAGCGATGTCGTAGCGCACAATCCTAAATCGTGCTATTGAAGTTTAGATAAGTAGAGTTTACACAGTTACAGGCAGCGACCACATAGCCTCGTTACAGGTATACTTTTTTATAACAATGGTGTAGCTCTTTTTTGGTGGTGAAACCTAGGTGCTCTTAAGAAGTAATTAAGAATTGTCATTTTTGACGGACTCTAAAAATGTTTTTTAGGGTTCCGTACCCATAGGGTAAGAACGGGACCCTATTACTAAGATTTCGATGTCTGTCCGTCTGTCTATCTCCAGGCTGTATCTCAAGAACCGCTATAGCTAGACTTCAGAAATTTTTACAGATTGTGTATATCTGTTGCCGCTATAACAACAAATACTAAAAACAAAAGACAATTAATAATTAAGGGGGGGTCCATACAACAAACGTGGTTTTTTTGGCCTTTTTATACTCGGTAACAATAATGGCAACAGATAGGCACTTAAAATTTTATAAAGGCCTTAATTATATATGTGTACTTTAATAATTAATAATAATATTTAAATAAAATAAAAATTTAAGGGGGGCTCCCATACAAACACAATTTTTGGCCTATTTTAGCTCTATAACGGTGCAGAACCCTTCGTTTACTAGTTTATTTTAATAAATTGTCTCCATGCTAGATGTTTTGCGGAGCCCCAGGGCTCCGCTAAGCACACTTTGAGAATGTCATTAAGCCTTCGTGGTTTTTCTGTTAGTACTAAATTATAATTTTCTTCATCTTGTTTTATTAATAAATAAATAAATAAAAAATGGCTGGCTTTGGTAATCTACTGGCTATTATTATACCTCAGCTTGTTTCTACTATCTGTCCTCATCTTAAGGTGTTTTTATTAGAAAATAGAAAGTTTCATGAGGCCTTAAAGTATATTATAAATCAAGCATAAAGTGTAATGAAAAAATGATAATACCCATAAAAATAAACAAGATTATTTTTTATTACCAGACGAAACCTGAACCGTTATTAAGTAGGTTATATTCTAACCACCTTACCGATAATACAGACCCATATTGTTTATTTTTTTTTATTTTTTATGAAATAAGGGGGCAAACGAGCAAACGGGTCACCTGATGGAAATCAACTTCCGTCGCCCAATGACACTCGCAATATCAGAAGAGCTGCAGGTTCGTTGCCGGCTTTTTAAGAGGGAATAGGGTAATAGGGGAAGGTAGAGACGGTATTGTATACAGATCCTTTAGTTATGCAATGTTTTGTACTTGTCTGATAGGAAAGTGGCTTCAAATAAGAGAACTTGCATAACGAGGGTGCTGCTTACTAGTGTCGCCAATCTTAAAATTGATTATTATTATTTACTTAACACATAACTGCCACCTATGGTTCCTGCACGATCAGTGTACATCTAGGGGGTATAAATATAATGATATTATAAACATAGCGAAAATAAACTGGTATAAATCGGGTTTAACGTAGCACGGTGCTGTGAACCGTGTGAGTACATAATGCTGTCCCTGCGGACCGCGCTCGCTGATACGATACTATACTAATATACCTACGAGGTACATCTGCAAATCATCATCCATGTTCGTGGGTGGATGTAAATATTTATGTAGTTCACGGTTTTTAAATGCTTCTACTCTCAAGCGGTCACATGCCATTGCGATAACAATAGATAAGCTATTGTGTTTGGTTTTTTCACGATCGAGGGATTAATCTGTAAGCCATGAGACCTTCTGGGAAAACACGCGCGTATTCAGCGCGTGCCGCACGAATGTTTTCCCAAACGCTACAACAGAACACGCGCACCTCTGAACGCGCCCTTAAACAATCACTTACTCCCCTAATTTAAGAGGGAACCGATCATATCAGTCTGATCGCATGCGGATCCAGGCTCGTGCGGTCGATGTACGGCTGCGCGCGGCGCGACTCGTAATAATACGCGTCGTGAGAAGCCCGCTAGCTCATGTAGCTGTGATCGGTCGGATGGATTTGACTTAAGGCGGGGATTAATCTCAATCCAAAACTATAACTTTGCACACAACCAAAGACCAAGCGTATACGTATCGCAATAAGATTCATTTTAGCTTAGCATAAAATTGAAGTCACTCAAACGGATTTTCTCTATTTTTCATGTTTTTTTAAATCTCTTTGGAAATAAACATTAAGAAGCAAAATTGTTCGGTTAAAGAATTTTTAATATAGATTTACTAACAATTTATTCAAATAAAATGTATAATTATTATCCTAGTTAATACTTATATTTCGATGAAATAGATTTTTATCGGAGATGAGTTTGTAAATTAATTACAGCCAAAGTATTTAGTTTTATTAAAATGTTTATGGTTTAAGGTATTTTAAATATTGTGCTTTATATCTCATATTTTTTAAAACTTCGTTATTATATTGGAACTAGGTAAACCGGAAGTCGCGGAATAACAAATTGAGGTTTATCCTCGCCTTAACGCGATCAAATTACTGAGGCTTACCTTACAATAAGGAAATCCCATACCATCTATAATATTATAATGGTTGAAGATTAGAATTCTACTATTTTTCTTTTTACGTCCAAACCGCTGAACCGATTTTGCTGAAAGGAATATATATATTTTGGACGGGAAAGGACAAAAATACTTTTCCGGAAAATGTACGGTTACGCGCATATGCATACGCGCGATGAATTTGCGTATTGAAGTTGCGTTGACAATAATATACAAAAACTACAGATTTAAATATCGTACCCACAAACCTTGGTAAGTAATTGAAATTCATTTAACTCGGGGCATAATATTTGCGAGCCAAATTAATGAAATATACACAGCACTTGATCAACTCGACAATACATTAATTAATTTTCAAGTTGTTAATAATGGCTCTAATTAATAGGTCGAAGCGAGATTATGTCATGATACTAACAGAAACGGCATTGTTATATTATAACTAGAGTTAGGTTTGGGCGTGAAGAGGTAACAGACAGACACACTTCCGCATTTATAATATTAGTAAGGAATGGATCGCTATCATAAAAAATATTTCTGTAATCCGTACTAATGTAATCTACACGTGGGAGAGCCATGCTTCGGCACGAATGGGCCGGCTCGACCGGAGAAATACTACGTTCTCACAGAAAACCGGCGTGAAACAGCGCTTGCGCTGTGTTTCGCCGAGTGAGTGAGTTTACCGGAGGCCCAATCCCCTTCCCTGTTCCCTTCCCTTCCCTACCTTCCCCAATTCCCTTCCCTACCCTCCCCTATTACCCTATTCCCTCTTAAAAGGCCGGCAACGCTCTTGCAGCTTTTCTGATTCTGCGAGTGTCCATGGGCGACGGATGTTGCTTTCCATCAGGTGACCGGTTTGCTCGTTTTCCCCCTTATTTCATAAAAAAACCGTTTTTTATCCATACTAATATTATAAATACGAAAGTGTGTCTGTCTGTCTGTCTGTCTGTTACCTCTTCACGCCCAAACCGCTGAACTGATTTTGTTGAAATTTGGCATGGAGATACTTTGAGTCCCCGTTAAGGACATAGGGTACTTTTTGTCTCGGAAAAATGTACGGTTCCCGCGCGATAAACGAGTTTTGGCGCAATGGAGTTGCGGGCGTCATCTAGTCAATTATAATACTCACAGAAAACCGGCGTGAAACAGCGCTTGCGCTGTGTTTCGCCGAGTGAGTGAGTTTACCGGAGGCCCAATCCCCTACCCTTTTCCCTTCCCTACCCTCTCCTATTTCCTTCCCTACCCTCCCCTATTCCCTTCCCTACCCTCTCCTATTTCCCTATTCCCTCTTAAAAGGCCGGCAACGCACCTGCAGCTCTTCTGATGCTGCGAGTGTCCATGGGTGACGGAAGTTGCTTTCCATCAGGCGACCCGTCTGCTCGTTTGCCCCCTTATTTCATAAAAAAAATTTCAACGTTTAAACCAAACCGATTTCGATTGTTTTACTAAGTTGCACTTGTCAACTTTTTCTAGAGAGACGCGAAAGGACTTGACGGAAGTTTTGAGGCTACAACTCGAATTGAAGACGCAAGTAGATAAAGTGGGCAACTAACATTTTTTTTTGCATAAATAGATTGCTTTAGAACCGGCAAAGTGTTTTTTTTTAATTTTATTTAATTAAAAATAAAATAAATTAACTGTAGAGCAATTCCCATTATGTTATTGTTGTATACCTACTTAACGTGACCATGTTATATTTTTTCGTCAGAACGAGACATCTCCGAAATTATATGTAAATTAACCCCCATCCATTTTTTTCCATTTTGTTATTAAATAATGAAAGTTTATACTTAATTTATTGAATTGTGTTTTGAGAATACTTCAAGTACTTATCTGTTGCCATAGGCGAACCCAGGATTTTAAATATTTATTTTATCTTCCAGGGAGGGCAGCAGTATGCCATATAATAGCGGATTTGGGCTTATTATTTCGCGGCACTTTAACTCTTGGCAACCAAACGGCAAAGACTGTATCTACCCTTTTACTCATAATAAAATTCAAAGTGTTAGATTTACGTGTCTTTTTGTTTTTGTCTGAAACGTAAGAAAAGAAAAGTCTGCTAATAAGATCAAGGCAAAACATCGTATACCCCGAACACGAAAAGATAATTAGGTGTTTACCTAAGTATCTTTTTTAAGACCTATATAACTCTTTACACACTCTTACCTCATTGGTAAAACACTTTTTAAATTTCAAATTGCGAACGCTTTTACCATTATCAGAAAAGCCATAAAGAAAAAGTGCATTCGAGCCACAGCCGGCAGTTCTTACACGTCCTGACGCAGATAAGTTACTGCTCCAATAACGCTAGATTAAAAGATGCCTTCAATGCCAATAGCGATTAGAATTTTATATAACTTTTTAACAAATATTTTCTCTTATACAGGGTGGAACAAAACAAAGAGATAATCCTTTACACTGCCCAGTGCTCCGCAAACTTTTTGTGTTCAAGGTACATACGGCACACCTTTTGTGGAACATGCATTAGTGATTACTGATTAGGGTGTATAAGAGTCCCCTGTGCAGCGTTCACTGTGAAAGTAGCAGCGCTGAAAAAGTATTTTATTTTTATTTTATATGACACACATGAAAAAACTACTTATTAAAGGCCGGCAACGCACCTGCAGCTCTTCTGATGCTGCGAGTGTCCATGGGCGACGGAAGTTGCTTTTCATCAGGTGACCCGTTTGCTCGTTTGCCCCCTTCTTTCATTTAAAAAAAAAAACTACTAACTGAACTCAGTTGGTTGCAAAATTCTTGACGAGTTTGAATTAGTCTGAGGGTACAACCAATTTAAAAAATATATTTCACAATCATTCCTTTTCGCCATCCCGGAAGTGGTTATTGTGTATTTGCTTGAACATGTGCTGCCCCTATAGTTCCTGCACGTTCCTATTGTACGTCAAAGGTGATAAAATAAACATAGTAACGAGGTCCTAGTGTTCGCGTCCTCGCCATAATAAGTATCTCGGGGCCAAGTCAGCCATTCCCAACGTAATGCAATCCGATGAAATTGCACTGTAACTGGCCAGGAATAGACGCTAGAGAAAGGATTGTTGTAAACTGTACAATGAGTGTATTTCTTGGTAAATACACACAAACATGTCTTACCTAAGGGTCCCAAAATCTGCAATAAAACTAAAAATGACATTGCGATGCGAATTCTCAGTTTTGGGTGGGAGCCCTAAATTATAAATTCAGTTATCTGCGTCAGGATGTGTAATTTTTTATTCGTAACTTTTACAGATTCAAGAAAACAACCGGAAAAAATAAATACATAATTAAAACTCACCATTTTTTTATGGAAGGCTTTAATATGTAAGCAAAAGTAACGCTTAGATCTTTGGATAGTTAACAAAAAGCTGAAAAGACTAACGCTTTTAATTACGAGAAAGATATTTTATTGTCAATGAAATAGACTGCAACCGGGCTTACATATTCTGGTGACTCTTCTCCTGCTTTCATTAGTACAAGGTATTTACTTGCCTTAATGAGGAAAATGAACGTCAAACTTGAGTCGCGGAATGAGCTTGCCTTATTCTCTTGTAATTATTTTCGCTGCGTTTATTATTTTTACGTTTTATAACTCTCGCGCTGCATTTTCATAAGGTCGCTTCATTAGCCACGTTTCAATATTAAGATACTTAGTCTGGAAGTGAGAGGATACTTCTTTGAGTCCATTGAATTACCTGTCGTAGATGGAGTTATGATTTTTTTAATTAAAAAATATGAGGCAAACGAGCAAACGGATTTTATTAAAAGCTTCTCTCTAACGTTTTTAAACACTGACGTCACCAAAGGAGTTCAGTTTGTTTTATTTTTGTCACCAGAGGAGTCCAAGAAGACCAAGTGCGGTCTCTATATTTTGTTACGTAAAAGTACTTGGTATTGTATTATATACCATAACTAACCTTTCCTGTGGACTATATTATATTATAAAGTTACAACATTAATATCTTAATTTTAAATTGACACTACAAATATTATTTTCTAATAACACGATAAATTCCATTTGTGAGCAATACGATGTGTTGAAATAACTTTTGATCCCACTTTTATTACAAGTTTTCACACAACTGTAAGTTTTATTTTAAAACAGCTGCGAACTATTCTAAACTTGAAAAGAATGTCGACTCGTTCCTATAACTAAACCCGACAGCTTACACAAAAACTTTCATAGTATATGAAATATACTATGAAAGTTTTGTGTTCCCATTTATACTTGGGAGAGCCATGCTTCGGCACGAATGGGCCGGCTCGACCGGATAAATACCACGTTCTCACAGAAAACCGGCGTGAAACAGCGCTTGCGCTGTGTTTCGCCGAGTGAGTGAGTTTACCGGAGGCCCAATCCCCTAACCCCTACCCTATTCCCTTCCCTACCCTCAACTATTCCCTTCCCTTCCCTACCCTCCCCTATTACCCTATTCCCTCTTAAAAGGTCGGCAACGCATTTGCAGCTCTTCTGATGCTGCGAGTGTCCATGGGCGACGGAAGTTGCTTTCCATCAGGTGACCCGTTTGCTCGTTTGCCCCCTTATTTCATAAAAAAAAAAAAAAAAAAATATTAGACGTTGTTATGTACGCGTAGCAAAAACTGTTCATCCCAGTGCGCCCGGACGTATTGGGGTTGAAGGTTTTATTCGTATTTAGTACAAATTCAAATATTTACAACAAGTATTCATACTTTTACATATTTTAAAAAAATATTTATTTCTTGTCGGTAACTATTTTTTTGCCTTTGTCTATTTTCTCTGAAACTGTAAAGCCATAGTAAAAGGAGGGGAAGTAAGTTAAAATCTCGGCGAGTTTTAGAGGCTGGTACCGCCGAGATTTTGTTGTGTGCTGTACGTGGCGACGCATTGATACTATGGCGCACACATACAAGCCGCGCGCGGTGCCTTTGTATGAAGATAACTTACTTCCCCTCCTTTTACTATGGTAAAGCTGGTAAAAGTTTATTCACAGCCTAAAACTCGAATATACAAGCTATCTTAGATGGCTAGAGACGGGTATCTGTCTATCCTATATATTATCTATAATATGTTTCTATTCATATTAATTCTACTGTAAGTGTATTTGTCACCGAATTCCTCTTGATTAAACCGATTTGAAAGAATTTTTAATGCATTTGGGTGGTGCTTTAGATGGTTTAGATTCACCAATAATCCGTTAGTATATTTATATCATATCTCATTTATTTAATAGAACTCAGTATCACTAATTTAAAGTCACATAGAATCCAACAAAGCCCGACAAATAGTATAATAAGACGGGAACATATGTAAAGCCCTCATATCGATTCGAACAAAGAACTTTCCGGCTGAGGAATATCATTACAGTTGTTAATCTGCTCAGCGCGAGCACTCGTACAATTACTGGTTCATTTGTCTGCACCGATTCTCCACTCAACATCCCCTTGTTCCACTAAACCAATGATTTTTACGTCAAGGAGAATTACAATATCGGAGAAATTTATTTTTTGATGATGGACCAACGTTTTTAGTCGGGTTATGTCAAGCCCAGCTTATGACTAAAATAGACTTGATATTAAAACAATGGGTTTTAAAACCATCATGAATTCTCCATGATGCAAAAACCATTGTTGTACTATCTGAGAAATCGATTCATCGATGATGGCCCAACGTTTTTAGTTGGGTTATGTCAAGGCCCAACTGACAGATCAGGACTTACATTAATATGACAAAACCTGATTAAATAACGTGCTCCATCTGACTATTAACAAATTTATCTGATGGTACATTATGCAGCCTTTCCACGTTGGCCAATGATGGACCAATACAAGTGATTACAAACGTTTAGAAGCAGCCCCACC
The DNA here is from genome assembly GCF_905147365.1 of Aricia agestis. NCBI lineage: Eukaryota > Metazoa > Arthropoda > Insecta > Lepidoptera > Lycaenidae > Aricia > Aricia agestis. The sequence continues at coordinate 9,059,430 of NC_056417.1, forward strand.
ACGTTGGTTAAGCCCCATATTTATAAACAGGCCGTTATAGGCCACGGCCTAGGACGGCAGCGTCCTAGAGCCCTACAGTTTGCGTATATGGGGCGGCGTAAATAAAGTGGCCTGCTCTCATAAAAAAAGAATTGGCACTGCGTTGGCTTATGATGAACAAAGCGGTATCGAATATGAAGTACAAATGTTCGTCAGTGATTGATGTCCGTGATTCGATTCGATCGATTGTGCGTACTATAGGCAGATTCGCAATTATGGTAATTCACCGCAGCCGTTCCAACATCGTAAGGGTTAATTTAAACTGCAACGCAACGCGTATAGTTATGGATTTCTAAATTTGTACTGAATTGACAGTTTTGCACGACGTCTCACGCAATTGAAATTTGTCTTGAAACGCATCTACGCATCGTGTTGCGGTCTGAATTGACCACGAATTGACCCTTATAAATACACTAGCTGTCCCTGCAAACGTTTCTTTGCTATAATTATAAAGTGTTTCGCCCGTATTATTTTATTGAAATGACTAAATAAGCATGTCACAATGGCAACGTCCATCGCTATCCCGTCGCATAAACAATGGTCGTCGTCAATCTCGAGTTGTAATAATTTACTATTATTTATTCAACAAATGCACTTATCAATATAAAAAGTACCCAGTAGCCGATTCTCAGACCCACGGAATATGCATATTGCATATAAAATTTGGTTAAGATCAGTAAAGCCGTTTAGGAGGAGTTCGCGGCCTAACATTGTGACACGAGAATTTTATATATAAGATGTCACTCGTGTCTTATATTTTTGAAAATTTTGACACGAAGATATGTATTCCTACTATTAAGAGTGATCGAAGAAATATAAAACAGTAACAAACAAGCATGATAAAATAATCAGTATAATAGAAATAACAAAATATGCAAGGTGAAAATTTAATTAAAATATCACGTTGCATTTAATCACCAGTTTATCTTATAATTATGCTGCCGTTTGCATAATAAAACAAACATTTTACTTACATTATTTCCGCCAAGTTCAGTCATAATGAAGTATTTTCGCCACTCGCGATAAAATTAAAATGTTCCGACATTTTATAACTAAACCACTGTATTGTGCGATGTGGTTGCAAACTCGTCATTTTACTTAGCATTAATTATTTTCCGTGGCCGTGTTTTAAAATACGGTCGATTTTTTTTAAAGATAATATTATTATGATATCATATCACATCACATTGACAAAGGCGTAAGTTTGAGTTTAGAATGTAAACAGTAGAAAACAGACATACAAGTAGTAGTTGCTGGTAAAATTAAGTACATTCAAATCAAATCATTTATTCACATAATGTAGTTTATAAAGGTGTTATCTTATGTCTAATATATATAAATAAACTAGCTGTCCCCGCAAATATTGTTTTGCCATATAAAGTATTTCACCCATTTTATTTTATTAAAGTAACTAAATAAGTATGGCACCATGGCAACGTCCATCGCTATCCCGTCGTACAAACAATGGTCGTCGTCAGTCTCGAATTGTAATAATTTACTATTATTTTTCAACAAATGCATTTATCAATATAAAAAGTAGCCAGTAGCCGATTCTCAGACCCACTGAATATGCATATAAAATTTGGCAAAAATCAGAAAGGCGGTTCGGAGGAGTACGGTAACTAACATTGTGACACGAGAATTGTATATATAAGATACATAAATATTGATATATATCTTTCAGCTTGCATTATAAATATAGTGAACAAGAGCAAAAGTGTGTACGAGTCTTTCATCTCAGATTTTCCGAGACAGTATCGCAGAAGCTTTTTATAGTTTTTATTTGGACTGGCATTTGAACTCCTTAATTCTTTACGAAACCACAAACAATAAGAGAACACTCTGTAAAGAAACTTTATGGTCTAGATATTGCATCTCAATGTTTCATTTTTTTGTTAGTTTGTTAAGAATTTGTAGACCGATTTTTATTTAACTTTTCATCTTTCTGATAGTCGTTCATGCTGTTGAATAACAATAGAAAAATAATAAATGAATTTTGCCTTGTATTCAATATTTACTAACGAGCGATTTTGATGTCAAATTATTTGTATTTTCATTAAGCTGGGAACTCATTGTGGTGTTAACAACGAACATATAAAAATAACGGTATTATTTTTAAGAGTAATTTTATAATAATGAATATAAAAATAACATTATTATTTTAAAATTGACGTTATTGACGTACCAAGTTGGTAGGTTTTGCAATCTTTTATGACAAATAGCAAATACTGTATGGCATATATCAGACTATATTTGACACCCGATAACATAGTTAGCTCATAGCTGCTGGTAACCACTGTAGATGGCTTGTACGAACCAACTTGAAATTAATTTCAAAATTGTTCGACTAAACTCCCGATATACGTTTCTCAAGTTAATTGTTCCTTCTAGAATCTAGAGTATCGCCACGTATCGCTAACAAATTGTGATTGCTAACATAGTTGCTTAATAAATCTGGTCAAATATTCTCCCTTATAAAGAAAAATATTTGAAAACGACGTATGTGAATAGCTAATATTTTTAAAGTAAGGAAAATTTTATTCGTGGGAGAGCCATGCTTCGGCACGAATGGGCCGGCTCGACCGGAGAAATACCACGTTCTCACAGAAAACCAGCGTGAAACAGCGCTTGCGCTGTGTTTCGCCGAGTGAGTGAGTTTACCGGAGGCCCAATCCCCTACCCTATTCCCTTCCCTATCCTCCCCTATTCCCTTCCCTTCCCTATTACCCTATTCCCTCTTAAAAGGCCGGCAACGCACCTGCAGCTCTTCTGATGCTGCGAGTGTCCATGGGCGACGGAAGTTGCTTTCCATCAGGTGACCCGTTTGCTCGTTTGCCCCTTATTTCATTAAAAAAAATACTAATTTTTTTCTCTCTTTAAACAAACATCGCAACTTACTTCAAAATTTAGCTAATATGTTCGACTATAGATAAATTCCATATTATTTTTTATTTCAAATCATCTTGGCGGTCCTAAAGTCTGCATTTATACAAGAAAACGTTCAAATTGTTAGTTGTTGATATTTAAGATAATATAATCGTCCGATAATCGGACGATTTTTTTTTTTTTAATTCATCCGGTAATCGGACGACTAGACACTTTGTAAATACAAAACCTTGGTCTCATACATAGGAAAAGTCATAACTCACAAATCACAGATATTTTTTTTACAAAGCTTGTATAATGTATAGTAATTATAAACATTAAAATCTATATAATTATTAATATACTATATTTTAAATTTTATAATTTATGTATACGTAAGTTAACACATAAATTTTAATTTATTTATAGGTCAAAGAATATTCAATACTCTTCAACAGTCTTAGCGGCAATTATTAAGGAGAATTTTGTTCGGTATCTCGGTATTAAGCGCTAAGTCCTTTACCTTAGAGTTCTTCCAACACTTTGATTTATTGTTTTTTGACTTGAATTTGATTCAAGTAAGTATAAGAAACTTTAATATTTTATGCATTCACTTGAAATGTTGAAATAAGTGAAAAAAGTTTCGAATCCAGTATAAAGAGTTTTGAAGTTTGATGCACGAGTTCGAAAACTATTTATCAGTTTTCCCACTCTAAAGTAAAGGCTACAGTTTGAGTGTGTGTGTGTGTATGTTTTTTACTTCTTCACAAAAAACAGATATCGGATTTTGATGGCATTTGGCATGGTAGTAGTTTTGTTACTACTCGATATCTTTAAAAATGTATTTTTTTATAGTAAAATTGACATTACGAGTACCATTTTGCAATATCGTTGAAAAGTAAGAAAAAAAGATAGACATTTTATTAGTTATCGGAGTGATAGGGCTACGGTCGATACGTGATCGCTACGCCGTAACCACGTAGCAGTCTAACTGTCACTCCTTTTACGTGTAACGACCGGCTAGGTTTCTTGCCACTAAAAATACATATTTTTTATGAAACTAGATGACGCACGCAACTCCGTTGCACTAAAAACGCGTTTATCACGCGGGAACCGTCTATTTTTGCAGAACAAATAGCATCATATTATTATGTCCTTTGCCGGGACTCAAAGTGGTCCATAGCAAATCGGTTAAGCGGTTTAGGGCGTGAAAAGATAACAAATAGACAGACAGTCGCATTTATAATATTAGTACGGAAGTACCTATGGATTATACTAATATATAAAAATTCATGTCAGAGTGTTTGTACCCAAGTACTGAGAATATGTCATTAGTTTCTGCTAGTAAAAAAAAAAGTATTTTTGACGATATTTTAATTTATAATTTTAATAATATAACATTAGCTATGTCCAAATTGTGCCTTTTTTTGTTCATCAAGGGCATGCGTTATAGCGCAGTAACAGCGAACGTGAGGCATGCCCGCGAAGCATGCCCTCTGACCGTATCCAAAACTTTCGTTTTGTTCTATAATTACAATGTTGGCGTTGCGTTCGTTGACGCATTCAATTATTGAATACGCCAAAATGTCAGCTGAATGAAAGAAGATGACGAAAATTGAAGACGAAAGTGCACAGTGTGGATATAGATTAACTATGATTTTTAGCAACGTTTTTAATTATTTTATGCAATAAACGTGATATGAAGCATCGACTTTAACATGATACACAAAGGCTGCCATTACATTTCAAAGATTTTTGTTCTAGTTGTGTTCTAGTCAGACCTTCATTGTTTCTGAATGTTCTTTTAATCTTCAGACAAGACATTCGCTTTATGCATAATACAGAACCATTTCCGTCGCACGTTTATTCTATTCCCCTTTTCTATCAAAGGCTTTAAGAATCACTGTTTAAATAATATTTCTGAAACATGTTGGAGACCGCTAACCTAATTTAATAACTTATCCATACTAATGTTAGTATTATAGATGCAAAAGTGTGTCTGTCTGTCTATTTGTTACCTCTTCATGCCCAAACCCCTGAACTGATTTTGCTGTAATTTGGTATGGAAATACTTTGAGTGCCGGGAAAGAGCATAGGATACTTTTATAGCGGGAAAATGTACGGTTCCCACGCGATAAACGAATGTTACCGCAACGGGGTTGCGGGCATCATCTGGTTAGTATTGTAAATGTGAAAGTGGTTTCTAATCTTTCTGTCTATCTGTCCGTCTAACAATTACTGCCACTAGTTTATGCTTTAAGCGATTTTAATATTTGTTAGAATATAATAGTTATAATATTATGTTTAGATATTATCCTTTAATAGTAAAAATAAAATTAACGAAAGCGGGATTAAATTATTATGCAATATCAAACCATCAGACTATCTCAATCGAAAATCTATGATATAATTATAAAATATCTGAAATCCTGCAGAATCGTCTATTGATACTCTCCATTTAGTAATAGTATGAGAAACTTACTTTAAAATAACTTAATGTTTGATCATTAAAAGTTGTTACCAATTATTGTACTTTCAGTAACATATTGAAGCATCAGTTTTTAGAGTTCCGAAGCCAAATGGCAAATACTGAACCGTTATAGATTCGTTATGTAGGTTTGTCACAACCACTTTTTTAGTGAATAATGTAGCTCATAATAGTTTTATTATTTTATATAAAAAAACTATTGATAATAAAACAATTATTATTTATGTTTAAATTTGATTTTAATAAATTTAAAATAATTCATACTGTTTTTAAAAGCTTTTATTTAACTTGCTCTGTATGTATGTAAGTATGTATGTTCGGGTGAAATCTTAGAACTCAATTTTGGAGTAGATATATTTAACCGATCGAACTGAAATTTTGCAGGTACGTTTAGTTTGGATGACAATACATGATATTGTATGTGACATCACTCTAAATCCAATATGGCCGACCGTCCAAGATGGCGAAATAGTTATTTTCTATGCAGTTCTACAATATGGATATTAAATGAAAGGGCTTTTTGAGAGTAACTCGAAAACGAATGTAATGTCATACTACATCCAATATGGCGGCTCATCCAAGATAGAGATACAGTTATATTTTAATGTACTTCTGCAATATGGGTATCAAATGAATGAGGCTCATTGAGAGTAACTTGAAAACGAATGTTATATCATTCCACATCCAATATGGCGTCTCATTCAAGGTAGGGGGATATATTTAGTTATTTTTAATGCACTTCTGCAATATGGGTATCAAATGAAAGAGCTTATTGAGAGTAACTCGGAAACGAATGTAATGTCATTCTACATCCAATATGGCTCATCTAAGATGTATATCTAATATAGTTATTTTTAAAACACTTCTGCAATATGGGTATCAAACAAAAAGGCTTATTGAGAGTAAATTGAAAAGTCATGTCGTGTCCTGTCGTGTCGTGTCATGTCGTGTCGTGTCGTGTCGTGTCAACATTTAATTACTTTAATAAAATAAAAAATATACTTAATATCAGTTTCCTCAGTTAAATTGGCACTTTACTAGTTTATTATTAACAAATCACGCGACAAGCTTTTATAATAATGCATATTGTATAATATATTGAGGTTATAACTTAGTAGTTAGAATTTTTAAGGGGAAATTTATTTTCTTTTTTTATAAGAAAGTATTTAAATAAAAGCTTTTTCTCAAAAAGTTTTTTGCTTATAATTTATTAATCAAAGTATTTTCATTCGTACGAAATGTACTCTAATTACAGATTATAATAACATTTGGATAAGTGCTCCATCCGCGGTAACTAATTAACCAATATGCAATATTTTATATAAAGCAATGTGTTAAATTTTAGGTCTACCAGGATCTGATGGCAATTTTTGACAGCAGATTTGCCAAAAATATCCTTGATCATTGGATAATTTTTTATATTTACATGTTTAACACACAGAATCAGCCGCTATAAGAAAAAAAAGGATCAAAATGTTTTATTCCAATTACCACGGTATTGTTAGAGTCAATTTATTTTCTCACTTTTTGCCATCAGATTCTGGTAGACCTATAAATAGCTTCATATTTTGTACTACCTGTTCCCTGCCGACCCCACGAAGTATGCACAAAATAAAATCGCATAGGAACCTCACATTTTTCCATCATTTGCCTTTGTTCTTCCTGACGGTTGTTCTACGAAGGTTGCTCCATAGTCAATTTTTAATTTGCGACAAATTTCATCAAAATCGGTCCAGCAGTTCAGGCGTGAAACGTGAACCCTGTCCAAAAATGAGGATTTATTTTTATGTATAAAAACTAGCTGACCCGGCAAATGTTGTTTTGCCATATAAATTATTTCTAATATCAATAAAAAAAGTAGAATTTAAAAACCTATACTCAGGCGGCAGGCCTAACGAATGTACATGCACATTAAAATCGGTTGAGCCGTTCTGGAAGAGTTCGCGCACAAACACTGTGACACGAGAATTTTATATATTAGATAATGTAATTGTATGATATTAATTTACAAGAGTTCGCTAGTAAAGTAGGGAGCGGAACCGGAGTGGGGAATACGGGGATATTGTGAGAACTGGGACATATCTAACGTCCGGCCGACGGACTCAGACTTGTTTATTTTTAATATCCCCGCCTATAGGGGAAACTAACTGACACCGCTTTATATAGGTCTCCTTTTAAAGAATTTTATTTTGAACAATATATTTGATAGTCGGCGCATGGTAAAACTTATATAAGCTTAATTGCGCCGTATAACATTGATTTTGTAACTTTTTATTGATAAATAAATGATTAAAAAAATAAAATTAAAAGTTATAAAAACTGGAAACTCTATTATACTAGTATCTATGCTAGATAAAAAATCAATCTAAAAAGATTTGGGCTGTTGTTATAATTATAATCTAAAATCTCATTATCACTATTAACAAATGTTTATGGAGGTATTAATTTTATAAAAGGGATTAACAGTAAACGTAGGATAGAATGACTTACTTTAATAAAAATACCTTACTTTACAATAATTATTATGCTCATCAAAAACTATGGAATTTTCTGGAACTTTTCACCACCCACTGCCTTAAAAACGTACTCACATTACTGATAAAACCGTTTACGGTTTTATTATCAGATCATATCAGATCAAATTCTAAGAAAAACTACCACACCGATAATTTTTAACACGTCCACTGCACACTGGCCCTAACTTTCAAAAGATATGACGCCATCTTGATAACCATTTCGTATTTTACAAACTCTAGTAACTAATTAATTTCTCCATTGTTACGATCCTGGAAAATATAAAGGCAACGTTAAGTTTTCAGTCCCAACGTCGTGGTTTTATTGCACAATAAATAAAATTATGAATAGAGAGATTATGTCTTGAGCTTGATTTATTATAGAGGTGTATTGTACTTAGAAATACAACTAAGAGCTTAAGTTACCCGTGTACACTATACTTTGAAATATGAAAGAGAAAACAAAAAATATAGGAATTAGAATAAAGAATACACATTACGTCGTCTGAAACTTCGACCTAACGACGGAGTCATTAAAGAGTATTATGATCCTTATAGGTTTGTTCACGTGTTTGATATTTTTGTTTTCTTAAAGGTGCTGCCTCACCTGGAGCATTCGCGTGTAATGTAACATTATAGATTCGACTTTGAGCATTTCATAGCAAATTGACTTTACTGTCACGTAGCATTAATGTTACAAGTTGTATCAAGATACACATTGTATCATTACAAGGTTGAAGGTGCGCATAGTAAAGCTCGGTTTTTCTCCCTCACTGATGCAATGCTCGACTCTGGGGCCGTACCACGAAACCTTTTTGAGACTCAAATAATCGTACGAGAATGCCGCGTCCTACTCTAAAAAACGAGAAAATTATGTTGTTAGAGCTGGACTCGGCTTTCTCAGCCTATTGTTTGAATTTCAAAACGGTTTCATAGTAAGCCTACTGTAACGTTACATTACAAGCGAATGCTCCCGGTGAGGGAGCTCCTTAATGCAAATAAATTATAAGCAACAGAGAATTTTATTATACGTGAATTGATAGGTTCTACGCTAGTTCTACGATAGTGCTACGCTTTTTCGTAGCACTCTCGTAGCTCTTACTCATTCATCTATATTAAAACCACGTATGAACTTTGGGACACTTAAAAAGGTGTTTATTTATTACTTTTGTCACATTTTTACAATAACACAAGTATCGATAGTGACGACGTTGACGACGACGCGTACGTTTATGATGATGATTATGTTGTTGATGATGATGATGATGTTGATGATGATGTTGGTGACCATGATGATAATGACGATGACGATGACGATAATAATGATGCTGACGATGATGATGTTTACACAGGTGTAGCAGGTGAAGGAGGTGTAGCAGGTGGAGCAGGTGGAGGAGGCATGCGGCGATGAGGCGGCGTGGTCCGCGCGCCATGTCCTGCTGACATGGCAGTCAGCCGCTCCGCCCTCCTTTCGCTGGCAGCTCTCACAGCACTCGCCGGTAAACGTTTTTTTTATTATTAGTAGTATTTTAAAGATACTGTATTGCTGATTTTTTTGCGGTGCAACGGTGAACCAGTCAACACGGCGCGTTGCGTCAGCGTTGCTTCGACGCAGCGCTGCCGTTGCCTTGTTTTACATACAAAGGTGTTCACACGGCGCGCTGCGTCGTCGCAACGCACACATGACGGACAGGTCCCCGAGACGAAGCGGGAGGCTGCGTCGACGCAGCACTGCCGTTTGACGACGTTGCGACGACGCAACGCAACGCAACGCGCCGTGTGGACTGGCTCTAACGTTGTTTCAGTTCGGCAGACTTCCGCACGGTGTTTGTGTGCGTGCGACTAAACGTATGCGTGTAAACTAGCTGCTAACTGCAATAGCTTTACCGCGGCAGTCCTCGAGTGCCAATATCTAGAATATCAGCCAAACTGTAAAATCAGGTTATAAAAATACATAGGTAAAAATTTGTGTGAAGACATCGAAAAATTGCTATGAAACCAGATCTTACGTCCATAAAATCACACTGAGAAAATATTGATTAGTCTGTCGCAGTTCGACGGGATTATGTGGAGAGTTCCTCCATTCGGCGGGTTTATCGCGCTTGCATAGTTCCACAGTTATCGATATTTCCACCGTATCACTAACGAGAGCATGACTAAAGTACTGGTATTTTACCTTGGACTTTGGAGTATCTATGACACTGGTTTTAACACATTTGGATATTTTTTTAAACGGGCTTTGGCCCACCACACATTCCCACCACTGTATCTCCTGTATCGCCAGGATCGACAGCGGTATCCAACCACAAAAACCCTTTGATATGATCTCAGGGAGCCCGAGGGACATGCTAAAACTGTCTTGGGACCCGCAACGAAATTAATCAGAAGAAAATAGGAGGAGTAGGAAGAATTTAATTATTTAACACATTTGGATAACTGAAAACTTCAGGGGACTTTTAGTATAGAGAGAGCGCTGTTTTTAAAACCCTAGTACCCCAAAAACAACTGTGCAGTGTGCACATAATATTTCATTATTATTAAACTTTATTTAAATGCCAAATTTTAAAGCTTATTTAACCCCCATTACACAACTTTAGCGATAAACTATAATTTATCATTGATAGGTTAGGTTATGTCACTGCATAGATAAAGTACTGAGTTAATAACGTAAATAACAATCGAAAAAAATCGAAACTCAGGGGTAAGATAATACCACCTCTTATAGAAAGATGTTTGAGCAAGCGTCAGCGCGATGTAGGAGACGCACGGCGCCACCTATTATAAATTTTTGGAACTAACTTAATTTGAACAAATTTACACATTTTCACCCCCTTACAACCCTTTTTTCCAGTAAAAAAGTAGCCTATGTCCTTTCTCACGCTTTAGACTATCTGTATATTAAATATAATAAGATATATATTTTTGGTTTTCTGAAAAAAAATCTAACAGCTTACATTTTATACTTATATGCTTCCTCTTTCTTCCGCAGAAAATACTATACGATTGCACTTTACTTCTTTTTATGGGTTTCTTTAATGCGGTGTGCCAACGGCGAAGTTTAAGTAGTGTTAGGGTAAAATGTCACTGTATTCAAAAAGAAACTTTGTAAATTCGATTACAGTTTTATGACCCTCATAAAGTTGTAGTAGTTTATACGTAGTAAAACAGCATACTTAGTAGTCGCCTGCATAATAATATTTTTTTATTAAATAAGCGGGGAAAACGAGCAAACGGGTCATCTGATGGAAAGCAACTTCCTTCGCTCATGGACACTCGCAACATCAAAGAGCTGCAGGTGTGTTTCCGGCCTTTTAAGAGGCCAGAGGAAATAGGGTAATAGGGTCGGGGAGGGTAGGGAAAGGGACAGGGTAGGGGATTGGGCCTCCGATATACTCACTCACTCGGCGAAACACAGCGCAAGCGTTGTTTCACGCCTGTTTTCTGTGAGCGTGGTATTTCTCCGGTCGAGCCGGCCCATTCGTGCTGAAGTATGGCTCTCCTACGGTAATATGGTAAAACTGACCTTTAGAGCGTAAAATTTATAACTTATTCGGGATTAAACTAAGCTTAATTAAGTCTGCTGAACTTTGGATCATATTAATAGTCTAAGAATGTCTGAACTTTAAAGTTCCGACATTTTTAGACTAATATGATCTCACAGAGATGTTTTGTCTCGTGGTCTAAATTAGAATGTATGAAAAAGTTATTTCTCATGTGACACTTAACAATATCTGTTAAGTGTCACATGAGAAATAACTTTTTATATAGCCACCATATTTTACTTACATAATCCAAGTTCCAATAAATAAATTATCGCCCATGGCTTTGAGTCCCGGCAAAGGGCATAGAATACTTTTCATCCTGGAAAAATGTACGGTTTCCGCGCGATACACGAACTTTGGCGAGAGTTGCGGGCGTCATCTAGTAATTATAGTTTATCTATAACGTAAGTAATAGTTTCATCCGTCTCGAAGCTGGAAGGCAGTGAAGGCCAGTTAGCGGGAGGGTAATTTGTTATCATCTTGTCAGTTACGACGGCGATGGATAAATAATTGGATTGCCTCTATCACGAAACTCGGAACGTTTGTTTTGCTAAGGTACATTTTGTTTGTAAGAAAATCTGTGAGACGCAAGTCAAAATGAGCCTTTCTTTGACACTTAGAAGATCCCATCATCTATACATCTATACATATAAATAAAATTGGAGTGTCTGTTTGTAATATTGAAAGAACCTTTTTTTACTAGATGCATATGAATGTATATAGGGTACATACACCAAAACAACATTTTTTACAATTTTTGTCTGTATGTCTGTCTGTCTGTTTGTTCCGGCGAATCTCTGAAATGGCTGGAGCGATTTTGACGGGACTTTTTTTGGCACATAGCTGATGTAGTAAGGTATAACTTAGGCTACTTTTTAACCGACTTCCGACAAGGAGGAGGATATATTTCACTTTTTTATTTTGGTTCGCGGACAACTCCGTCGTTTGTAGACCGATTTCCAAAATTCTTTTGTTGTTGTATAAGATGTAGCCCGAATTTGGTAACATGATCACAAAAGTGGTGATCTGATGATGCGATCCATGAGAAATCGACAGGACTTCTTAAAATTTATATGAAAACATATAGTGATTTTACGTTTTTCTGAAGGATTTTAAGCTTTAACTACCAAAAAATAAGAATTTGCGCCGAAGTGCACCCGTTTCGAAGGTTCTGTAAAGAACTCTTGAATCTTTATAGATAAAATATGTTCGGAAAATTTTGGCATTGTTTCAACAACTAAAAGCACATTATTATGTCAATAATACTAATCATCATCATCACTATAATCATGCCATGAATCATCACATTATTATCAAAAATTTTGCCTTTGATTATATTATTGTTCCACCGTTTGTTGACTGATTTTCAAAACTCTTTTGTTGCTATTTAGTGTTTAGTGTACTTTATAGAGATACAATAACCCGAATTTGGTGCAACGCTTACGAAAGTGGTGATCTGATACTGAAATTCGTGAGATATATAGGGAACTCCTGGGGCCCTATTATGAGCTCTTAAATCCATTCACTTTACGTCCTTATACAGTCAGATAAGGACGTAAAAATAATGGATTTAAGAGCTCATGATAGAGGCCCTGGATATTTTTTGAGACACACATAGACGCGTCAACTATTTCTGTATTCAATCTTCATATTTTTTCAATTCGTAGCAGCTAACTTTAGCGCAATTTCTTTTTTGTAGATCTAGATTAAATGAACTAAAAAGTATTAATGAATCATTCATATTCAGTATTTCTGTTCTCAGTCTTCATTATTTTGAAGTCGGTACCAACTACCAGCTAACCTAATCGCCAGTTCTATGACAAAATATAACTGCAAATTATATGGCTGGTACAGTGGTACCGACTTCAAATTATGAAGATTGAGAACAGAAATACTGAGTAGGTACAGAATATGAATTATTATTAATTAATACTTTTTAGTTCATTTAAGAAAATTACTATTGTTGGGAGTCGGTTTCAATTTTAGTTTAAAAATAATATTTTTTCTCTTATTCGTTATCCATCAGATTTTCTATACAGTATTGGCATTTTTATCTACAACTTCAGGTTCATGAAATGTGATCAGATCAACTACTTAACAAGATCACATTTTTACTATTAGGGTAAGGAGTCTCTCTTTCATTTTCTTTTTTTATCACATTTTGCTGACGCGGACGAAGTCGCGGGCACCAGCTAGTCTATAATACTTATGTCATGATAAGCTGAAGGGTTTTCGTATGCTAAGTACTCACATACGGTTTTGCTCGATAGTTTTACTCCAAAGATATGTAAAACAAGATATATCTCTTTATGTTGGGTAATAATACTCCCCACACCGGTAACCAGGCCTGTTACGCAGGAGTAGTTTTATAGTGCCCAAGTGTGTGTGCAGTACACCAGAGCACTCTCTCTTCCTTTAACTCTCATAACCCAGTGGGACGGAAGACCGACACGACTGTTGAGAGATCAGGCGCAGGACCGACTTTTTACATGCCCATCCGACGCATGAATCATCTTACTTGTCAGACAATCATGTGATCAGCCTGACCTTGGAAATAACATGTTTCCAACGCGGGATTCGAACCCACGACCTCCGGAGTCGAGAGCCGCGCTCTAACCACTAGACCACGGAGGCGTTAAATATTGGTTACAGATTATATTATAAACTAAAGCTCATATTAAATGTTCATTCAAAATCTTGGTATTTCGCTAACTGGTCCATGAATAAGTTGAGTCTTGAATGACTTATAGTCGAGTTGAGCCAAACCAGTCAGACCAGAATACTGAAACCGTAATAGCGCCTTGCCGACGGCGGGATCTTTAAAAATTCTATGACTTTTAATAAAAGTTATTAAAGTTCATTTCCATATCAAAATTGTACGAAGTAATCTATAGTGTTATCATAAAATTATTTTTAAGTAATATAATTGTCAGGTACTAAATAGGTTCTTTCTTCCTCTTTCGTATAATATTATTTGGTAGGTACAACAGCTTAATATTACTTAGGTAATATTCTTGCTTGATTGAATGTTATAATTATAAATAAAGGACATCTAATAAGTCTATAAAATTTTCCTGTCCTGGTTGTCACCAAACTCCTCCGACATGGCTAAACCGATTTAGTTTTTTTTTCCGCATATCAGTTAGGTCTAATTAGGAGCAGGATTGGGCCGACACCCTTTTTTCATACCCGATATGGCGTCAAAACAACATTACCGGGCCAGCTAGTATTATAATCATAAAGTTAATATACCTAGCGGAATAGAGAAACAAAGGCCTGAGCAAGAGAGATGTCACTATCAGTAACACTGCGTGGTAAAAAGAGGCGTGTGATACATGACAGCTGAATTCTTTTGTTGACGTCCAGTCGGCACGTGCCGCACGTTGACAAGTTAATCTCATAGAATTCATGTTCAATCATGCTTGTGTAAGTGTATACGTACACATATTTTTCACACAGATGAAAACAAATTTTGGTTACGTTTGACAGCTCGAGATTGTTGCTCTATTCCGCTAGGTATATTAACTTTATGATTATAATAGAAAGTCGATCAAAATAGAGAAGCGGGTGTTCTCGTACAAACCACATTCAAACTTATATCCGCCACTCGCCAGTAAGTTTGATCATTACGTCTTACTCGCATATTGCCGCCGATATACTGTTTCAAACACAAGTATCAGCTTTGATACTTGTATTTGAAACTGTATTTGGGCTGCAATAACTGCTCGTATTTGAATGTTATTTCTAAATTCCCAGCTTTGTGCTCTACTACTAGACGTCTAGAAATTAGAACCTATGCTCTAACCGAATACGGCAATGTGATTCGGTTAAAAATTTTGTACGTGGGAGAGCCGTGCTTCGGCACGAATGGGCCGGCTCGACCGGATAAATACCACGTTCTCACAGAAAACCGACGTGAAACAGCGCTTGCGCTGTGTTTCGCCGAGTGAGTGAGTTTACCGGAGGCCCAATCCTCTAACCCCACCCTATTCCCTTCCCTACCCTCAACTATTCCCTTCCCTTCCCTTCCCTACCCTCCCCTATTACCCTATTCCCTCTTAAAAGGCCGGCAACGCACTTGCAGCTCTTGTGATGCTGCGAGTGTCCATGGGCGACGGAAGTTGCTTTCCATCAGGTGACCCGTTTGCTCGTTTGCCCCCTTATTTCATAAAAAAAAAAAACTCCCGTCTAACTATTCTTAGGCTCTATTTATATACATATTTGCACCCGCGGGAACGAGCGGTTTGGCCGCTACACCGCAAGATGACAAGCAATAGTATGTAACGATTTATTTCAATAGCAGCGTAGCTTGGTCACGCTAAGAGTAGAAGAATATTGTACAATTATCATACAATATTTAACATAACTTAAGTTCCAACGTTGTTCGTTGGAAGTTACATCGTAAGTTGCACTTGAAATATATTTTTCAAAAGAAGTTCCAATGTAAACTATTGAAATTAGTACAAACTATAGTTTACGTTAGTCTTTATCCGGCGTAGACAATCGCAACTGACACATACAATGTGTAAATTCGGGCATCTGCTCCCCTATTTCTCCACGTAAGCTATCACTAAGGGACTTACGATAAAATATAATGTCGGAGGTGTTTGAAACATACTACAGTTTACGTTTCGAGAAAGGCAGTTATCGTTCGAATTTTATATTTTTTCTTGAAGATCCCAGAAGATCTAACCTAATTCTATGCATTTTCGCAATAAACCGAAATTTGACATTTTGTGGCCCCGTGGTCAATAATAATTGACCACGGGGCCACAAAATGTCAAATGTCAAATTTTGGTCAATAGACCACGGGGTGTAGCAGCCAAACGCCTAACTCACTCGGAGAAACAACGCAATATTAGTACCGTACGTAAACTTTAAAGTAACTCTAATTGTACATCATCCAATAGAGGAAGCGTACAAGTACTTTTAAAACTTTGTTTTCAACACGAGCTCTCGCATATGCAAAAGTTGAAAAATGCATTTCCAGTCCGAATACTCAAACAATCTGGAGTAATGTAACAACGAGAAAAGTTGCGGAATGAGCTGCTGTAATTGTTTATATTATATTGTATAACGGATCATAAAAACCTTATGTTTGACGTTGAAAAGTTACTTACATTAGAACGTATAACATTTTGGTAAAATTTGAGGTTAAATGAAGAAGCTTATTTTTAAGGATACACAGCGGATTCTTAACTTAACATACAAAACTCTGTACGCTTATAAATGTTTTGTAAACATTTGTGCTATTGAGATTTGAGAACCACATTTTTTAAAACGGAAAAGATTTTTAATATTGATATGATAATAACTTACGTAATAACTTAAGACAGAAGGTCCCTTAAGTAGGGGCTGAATAAATTCACCGACTTGGTATCACATGGATCTCACAACTTTTTACGGTAGAGAAACTGAATTTCGAGACTTGTTTTTTTTTACAGGATGTTTTTGATGGGATCTCACTTCTTTTCGTAGAGTCCTATTTTATTCCTTTTTGGTACCTTTTACTTCAAGTATATAAATATAACGTTTTTTCTTAAATCCTCTGTCTCATGATTTTCTCTTGTTTTTGTACGTAGTCTTCCTCTTTTTCTCTTCAGGCACTACTTCTTGAGCTTCAGCTACAGTTTTTCTCAAAACCCACTCCCTTTATCTATGTATTTTCCTCAGGTATCAAGTATCAGGTATTTATATAATTTTTGACAAGTGTTACATGGGATCACAAAGTTATTCACGAAGTTAGTGTATTTAGAAAACTGGACAGGAATTTTGAAATGTTTGAATTTTCCCTTGATTAAGACACTAAACACCAGTTATATTCTAAATTAGAAGGTTCTATGTCTGCTAGAAGTGCCTTAGACGTTTGATGATTGGTCAGCCAGTCAGTCAGTCAGTCAGTGACAAAATTAAGAAAGTTTAACAAGTTACAGCTCTTAAAGTACTGGTTCAAATTGAATGAAATTTTAAATATACCGTTTTTATACAATGTTTGCTTAGCCACTGAAAATTCAGGCTTGCTGTTTTATCCACAACGAAGTTATAGGGGGGTAAAAAGAGCCTGAATTGGTTCGAGAAAAGGATGGTACGACCGTGCCGCTTTTTTGCTCGACTTGGCGGGGGCACTGCCGTGCCCCCTGATATTACATACGGAACATACGGAAGTCAAATAAAACACAAAAAATTCTCTAGGATGGCCGGTTTACAATATTCCATTTCAGTTATCCAATCCAGCGCTGGATTGCTTCTGGAGGAATGTAAACTGCACTGGAATGCAATTCAGTCCATTCCAGAACCCATTTACATTATTCCCCCCCCCCCAATGCTGAATTGAATGAATGTAAATCAGTCATCGTGTCTACATACATACATCATTTTAAATATTAAAATCCGATCCCATTATATGAAATTGCAGATCTGACAAAATCGAAGGAACGTGATTACAAAATGCTCAGTTAAATACAAGGGAGCAGCTGCCACAAATACTTAAGTAAAGAAAAGACAGTCGAAATGTAAAATAAGCTTACATAAAACACGATTACATAGGGTCCTGCTAACACTCACGATAGGGATAAAAATGTTCGAGCTTGTTATTTTAAAACTTAAAGAAAATATTGTTTTATTTTAATACACATGGATGAAGTGGATTTATTCGAATGGAGCTAAAAATTTGCAGGAGTTTCTGTCGACATTCCTTAAAAAGTGTCCCGTATTACGGAGCCGGTCGCATGGGAAATAGAGGAAACTATTTCATCCGGGAAAGGTGTATTCGCACATAAAACAAAAGGTAATAAACGTCGTAAGTGAAAAACTTTACATTATTCAGTTTATTGTCCGGTGTGGAAATGTCCGGAATCCCCGGCACTCCCCGTCGATGTTTTGTGACGGAACACGAAAAAAGTTTCGACCGACCCGCATTTTTTCGTGGCCCATTAGTCCAATATAATTAAAGAACAGGAATTGTACCTTAATTACAACTTGCGGATTTCTTATTTTGTTTCAGCAATACTTACTAACATTATAA
The DNA here is from genome assembly GCF_905147365.1 of Aricia agestis. Taxonomy (NCBI): domain Eukaryota; kingdom Metazoa; phylum Arthropoda; class Insecta; order Lepidoptera; family Lycaenidae; genus Aricia; species Aricia agestis. Next base: position 9,077,901 of record NC_056417.1, read on the forward strand.
ATGAGAAAATGTGACTGTCTATATTCTGTCTGTCTGTCTGTCCATCTGCCTGTCTGTTACATCTTCACGCCCAATCCGCTGAACCGATACTGCTGTGATTTGGTATGGTGATACTTTGAATCTCGGAAAAGAACATAGAATACTTTTTTATCTCGGAGAATGTACGGGTACCGCCTACGAATAATAAAAACTAGGTACCGCGCTATAAACGAATTTTGGTGTAACGTAGTTCCGGGCATCTATTATTAAATCCAGTGTGTTAGTGTAAACACCGTTATCCTTGAAACCATCAAATGGGCCTAATATTTTTGAGTTCCCAGCATTGTTCTCATAGATAAAGTTGTTCATTTTGACGGGCTCATTTAATGGTTTCAAGGATAACGGTGTTTATACTAACACACTGTAATAATAATAATAATAATAATCTTTATTTCATTTACAAAAGTTACAGTTTAAGTACAATGATGGAAGCTACCTAGTAGGCTTAGCCTGTATGCCTGACATCCCTCTTCCACATCTACAAGGAAAATAAAGAAATCTGTTATGTAAAGTGAAGCAAACTAATCTGTATATTGTATATTGTGAAACGTATTAAGAATCACGCAGACGGTTAATTCTTCAAACAGAAACTACATAAGAAGCTTAAATTAAGGTAAATAAGTCCGTACCCCTACACTCGTAATTATGGAATACCATGATTCTGACGGGAGCCTCATTCATCAAAATATTTCATAACACTCAAAGCGAACTGATCATGTTAAGTAAGTCGAATACGTGAAGTTATTCAACGGCAAATATGATATATGCCTTCTCGCTGTGAAACAAGAAACCTCTGGAGGACTGACGCTAAGTAATGAATGCGTTTACACATTTATTCGTAAAGGGTTTTCGCACAAAGAGAAATCATACTGAAAAGGTCTTTTGTGAAAATGTAAACAGTTCTACTAAAATATTTTCATCTACATCTATTTACTATTCTTATATATAAAATTCTCTATTCTTATATATAAAATCACAATGTTAGTTACCATACTCCTCCGAAACAACTTTACTATTTTTCACCAAATTTTATATGCATATTCAGTAGGTCTGAGAATCGGCGACTGGCTACTTTTTATAATGGTGAGTGTATTTGTTGAATAAATAATAGTAAATTATTACAACTCGATACTGACAGCGACCATTTTTTGTGCGACGGGATAGCGATGGCGTTGCCATGGTGACAATTGAGTCACTTCAATAAAATAATATGGGCGAAATACTTTATATCGCAAAACATTATTTGCCGGGACAGCTTGTAGCAGTATAAATGTTTAGAAATCCTTGCAAAAGGACCTACCGCAGCTATTATTAGCAACGGAAACTCATCATCATCATTTATCCAGTAGAAAATAACAGTATCATAAACATCTCAATATTAGCGGAAAAATAAGGAAATGTTTCTCTCGTTTTTTACGAGCACAGATGAATTTAATGGGCGACAAACACGATATCAGATGATATATCCCCTTGTTAGCTACTTCAGCAAACAAAGTTATGCTTAGCAACAGAGAAAAGTTAAATCTTGAAAAATGGCGGTTTCAAAGTGTTTGCTCGCTGCCATTAATTCGACTGAACCTGGATCCTTTTCGTATATTGTAACAAAAGTATTGTAATTTTCAATTGAATTTTCCTAAAAGAAAAGCTAAAGTGTTTATAACCATTTATGTAAGAAACGAAACGTCGTCGTTAATTTATCACGGCTGTGTTTGTTACCACGTAACATACCCATTAATATAAAACACCCTTACCAATAGGCAGTTTTGTCGGTATATGTCTGTCTCTCTATCTGTTACGATTATACTCTTAAACGGCTGCACCGATTTAGACAACATTTGGTACGACGATTTGAAAGCGCAAAAAAGGACATCGCATAATTTTTATCGCGGCAAAATGTGCATTACAGTACGCCTCCGTGGTCTAGTAGTTTACACCGTGGCTCTTGGCTCGGAGGTAGTGGGTTCGATTCCCGCATTGGAAACATGTTATTTCCAAGTTTGGTTAGGACTATGCGGGATTTTAAATTTGTAAAGCTGTCAATATTTCCACGCCTGAGAGGCAGAAATTTTGTACCACATAAACAATTTATACCACCTTGTAACAAATTTCTCGGAAAATAAATAAATTCTAAAATTCTAAATTCTATTACCTGATTGTCTGACATGTAAGATGATCCATGCGTCGGATGGACATGTAAAAAGTCGGACTTGCGCCTGATCTCTCGCCAGTCGTGTCGGTCGTCCGTCTCATTCGGTTATGAGAGTAAAGGAAGAGAGAGAGTCCTCTTGCGTACTGCGCACACACTTGGGCACTATAAAATTTCTCCTGTGAAACCGGCCACCGTCATCGAAACCGGTGGGTATTTTTATTATTATAGTGCGATAAATTTCTATGAAGCTGTGGGAAACGTCTAGTATTGTCTAAATAAAACTGCATACATAACTCCAAACAAAATCCTCACAATTTCGGTGGTCCGCCAGTATATTATAATCCCCGTCTATTATTCAAATTTGAACCCACGACATCGTGTGACCTCACAGAGTCCCTAATCTCCTCTTAATAGCAATCCATCCGGTGAACAGATCCTGCGGTCACACACACACATAAATCATGAAAGCGCTCATCAAATCAAGTCGAGTAATTATTAATTAACGATACCGACAAAATATACTACCCCGATTCTGCTCATCCAACATTAATAATATCTAAGGTTTGAGTTGGTCTCTATACGGTCTCGTTGTTATAAATGGTTGCTGTTTTTTTTATGACATAAAGGGGTCAAACGAGCAAACGGGTCATCTGATAGAAAGCAACTTCCGTCGCCCATGGACACTCGCAGCATCAGAAGAGCTGCAGGTGCGATGCCGGCCTTTTAAGAGGGAATAGGGTAATAGGGAAGGGTAGGGAAGGGAATAGGGGAGGGTAGGATAGGGTAGGAAAGGGAAAAGGGTAGGGGATTGGGCCTCCGGTAAACTCACACACTCGGCGAAACAGCGCAAGCGTTGTTTCACGCCGGCTTTCTGTGGGCTCGTGGTATTTCCCCGGTCGAGAGGGCCAATTCATGCCGAAGCATATGGCTCTCCCACGTAAAGTATGTTAAGCATTTGTGTACCTACGTATTTGTGTTGTTGAATTTTGAATTCAGTTTTATTCAAAATGATCTACAGAACATAACTGCATTCATAACTCAATACGTCAATTTTTTTGTGGGTTAGTATTATACGAATGCTTAACCCGTGAGAAGGCGCGCCTTATATTGTTACACAGACAGGCGCGCGCGAGCAAATAGCTCACGCTACTTTAAATGCTTATTAATCTAGTGTTGCAGTAGTTATTGGCTTATAATTGATGTTAATTAATGAAACAAGGTTTAATCAACAAGAAATTAAGACATTTAATTGCACATTTAAAACATCTATCAACTTCTTAGGCAAATTACAAAACAACTTAATAATACTTTCTTATTTTTATCAGTCTGCATAAAAATCACATTAAAAATCTTACATAAAATATACTTTAAAAATTTACTGTGCCATAAGATGTCCACGGGTGTGACTATTAAAACACATTGTACACATATAATATGTCACATGTTCCGTGCAGAGTAATTGCTTGCACAAAGTACATGCTTTTTTCGAGCGTCTATTCTTACGCCTGGGACATAATATAATAAAATCCGCTTGACGTAGGCTGTGCAATGGGTTCAGGAATTGGAACAAAACGTTTTATAAGGAACTTGAGATCGGATGATATGTTTGTCATGCAAAACCGGCGTGAAATATGTGGTTTTACAAGCTGGAGCGCTGATCGTTCATTTTATTTCTGTATTGAAGCTAAAATAAAAATAAATGTTTTGTACCTATCACTACAGAACATTTACTTATTATTTAAACATTATAATACATGTCAATAACGCAGTACGTAAGAAAATACAATAATAATGTATCTTATTCGAAAAATAAATACTTACACGGATGGGCGCGCGATGAGCAAATTGCCGCACCATGGTACGTGGTCACTAAAAACGCCTCGCTGAGCGGTCGCAACGGAACTGACCAACGTGAGACTTGCGTCAGGGGGGGAGGATGAATAGTTAGGAAGGTACCTAGACACTTAGAACGTTATGGCGATGGTATCACAAAAAATTTTAGAATTCAATTTTTGTGTGAGCAAATTGCTCATAGCGCGCCTTCTCACGGGTTAAGTCTTAACAGCGTCCAAATTATCTTCAGCCAAATAAAGAACCTTCTTCTTTATTTCGATAAATTTAAACTCGTATCAAACGCGTTTTGATTAGTCAAAACTTTCTCCTCCTTTTTGGGAGTCCGTTAAAAATAGCGTTTAACATTTGACGTTTATATATGACTGGATTTATGACGGCGCGCGAACGAGCGGTTTGGCCGCTACATAGAGAGATCACAAGCAATAATATCTAGCGAATTATCTACACTTACATTACAATAATTGAATGCGGTGTAGCCGCCAAACCGCGCTTTTGGGCGGACGCATATAAATCGAGCCTATACTATACTTGACTACTTGATAGGATCCGAACTAGATCGAATGCTGTATCAGTATTGGATTTAAATAGCACAATCAGAGTACCAAATACAGTACTCAATGAGATTCTACTCGAATCAATTGCCACTCTATTCGGGTATTACGCTGTACGCTGTAGTAATTTAGAAAACTAGAACTAGACAAGAGCGAAATCATTACGGTAAAATAGGTTATAACACAGGTATTTGAAATGCCAGCTATCTGGTTGAAGCATTACCAAATATTGGTTTTTAAACAACTCCGCAAATAACCTAAAACAAACGCAATATTTTATGTTGAAAAAGAGCGGCAGCATTTCAAACTGTATTTAAAAACACAAAAAAAAAAACTTTTATTAAAAGGCATAACGTAAAACAAAGATTTGTAGATGCACTCGTCGTGACCATTAAGTGATTAAAAAAAACCTTGCAGCGCGTATCGATCGCGAAATTTGATTGCTTGTCTGAATGGCCGGAGTCACGGGACCAGAGTCTATACAGAGTCTCGATTCTTATAATTCGAATGTCGATTTCCCTGACTGTCTCATTCGTGTGTGAAACAGCAGGCGTTAAATAGCGGAGTCAGAATGTAGGCTCATGCAATCCTGCGTACCCGACCAAAGCATTGAATAGAGTTCTTACTATTTACCGCCGGTTTTTAGTGAGGAACTGTGTCCATTATCATCTTTTAAACGATATTAATCCTTCGCGAGATATTAAACCGAATCTCGGCGCAAAAAATGGGGTTGAACCACATTTTTTACGAAGGCCCATTTTTTAAACTACTTATTAGTTTTAATATGAAAAACTAGACTAGGTAATATCATTCATATAACTAACTAGACAATAATACGACGTAAATATTGTGTACTGTCGAACTAGATATGCTGCGATCTAAGATACATTCGAGCTACGAGAATCGGGATCCTGATATACACGGGACCAGCGGAGCACACTCAATCCCGTATCATAACCGCGATGTACAATACCCGGCCATACGACAATTTGCGAACCACTCTTTAACCTGCGGCGACCTGAATTTGCTTTAAAAATGTTTGCTTTGTACTTTATTGAAAAGTTACTTTGAATTTTAAATAAAAGTTTTCTGCTTAGGCACATTTCAGCGGCACTTTGCTTAATAAGACATTGAATTATTGCGTTATAGAGGTAAAAGATGGCATGCTTCTTTGGTAACTGGAATTTCTTAAGATTGAAGGGAATCAGGCAATTTAATTTAACATTTTAAAAATAATAATTTCCTAAAAGAATGTTAATATATTCTTATTGATAGGTTATTTAAGTGGGCCTATAGATGATCGATTCTATTGTGCAATGTCATTGAACAATGTAATTGAACAATTATTTATTTGATAATAAGCTTGAAAGGCGGGCGCCTTTTTTAGATTAAGAGGAGTCCACACCGCCCTTTTTTCATACAAACGTTGTCCCCTGTTTCCTCCTTGGATAACGCTAGTAGAGTTATAATTTTTTTCCTGAATATCTACGGCCGCTAATACAATGTTTTCTTTTTTTTCATAATTTAATTATAAAATAAGATATGAACGTTCAAAAACCCAATAAAATGGCCAGATTTTCCGCTGTGTTCAAACAACCAGAAAATAGATTTAGCTAGATTATACAAAAAACATAGGAACACAGCTCAAGCCTTTTTTAAATCTTTACAAAAAAAAGTACTTAAATCGGTTAAGTTTTGGACAACGAATCGTTGATTTTCTGCAGTTGTCTCTATCGCGTTCCGCGGTATAGGCTTGAGGTAAGGGAGACAGCTACTTTTATTATATAGAGATATTACACGTACTTTTTTTCATTTCTCGAGCCCCTGGTGTATCCTCTTAATGATTCATCTATGGCGGGCGCGTTCAATATTAACCCTAGACGGTCAATAATATTGAACAATACGTGATATTGCACAATAAAATTAATCGTCTAGGGGACCAATAAAATAAACTTTTTTTACAGTTTACTACAATATTAATCTGCAGAATCCTTACAGAGGGTGTACAACTGACCTAATACTAAATACTTTATATAAGACTAATAAGTCTAAAAATTTTAACATATAATACATAGCTTCCAAATTATAAGATGTAAATTACGATGTTAATTTGATAAAACCACGTATTATAAAATTACAAAAGACTTTTCATCGTTTAAGACTCCTTGAGAATTTAACTTTCTTTCGTAATTACGTCCAAAATGATACTTGTATCTTAATAGCCTTATGTTACACGAATTTTGCCCGCGGCTTCGCTCGCGTTAAGAAGTATTATTATATACAACCTTTCATTCCCTATTTTAACCCCTTGGATGTAAAATTGATCAAAATCCTTTCTTAGCGGATGCCTACGTCATATCATCTACCTGCATGCCAAATTTCAGCCCGATCGGTCCAGTGGTTTGGGCTGTGCGTTGATAGATCGCCATGTCAGTCAGTCACCTTTGAGTTTTATATATATAGATTATTTAAAATGCTACCTTTTTATTCAGACTAAGATTTTTATTTTATTTTTGCGACACGCATGAAGTTTTATGTCCGAACTATTAAATCATTGGTCTTAAAAAACTATACTTATTATAAAACAAAGTCGCTTGTTTTCCCCATGTCCCTTTGTTCCCTTTAAAATTTCATCTTTAAAACTTCATCTTTAAAACTACGCAACGGATTTTGATGTTTCTTTCAGTGTTAGATAGCCCAATTATCGAGGAAGGCTATAGGCTATATATTATCACGCTAAAACTAATAGGAGCGAAGAAGTAGAGGAAAATGTGGAAAAAACGGGGAAAATTATTTGAAAGGGCTAACTTGAACGCGCTAATCTCAGGAACTACTTGTCCGATAATTCTTTCAGTGTTATATAATCGATTTATTGACGAAGACTATAGGATATTTTATCACGCAAAGACTAATAGGAGAATGTGGAAAAAACGGAGGAAATCATATTTTGAAAGGGCTTATCTCACGAACTATTGGAGCATTTTTTATATTATTTTGCACAGATAAGAAGTAGACCACGTGAAGGATCATAGTCTATCGATTTTAATCATTTTTTCAGTGGCTATAGATTTAATACCTGTGCGACGCCAGGGCGGGTCGCTAGTATACTAATAAGCTATGGTGCACATCTCCTTTCCTAATCATTTTTTAAGAATATTGGAATGTAATTCCATTCGCAATATTTAATTTTTATACGTTTTAAATACGATTTACAAACGTCAGTCCTATGGAACGTGATTCGTGAAGTGTCGCGCCGTGTCGTGCCGCTCCAGTACGGTCTTACCTTTATGCCAAAAAATGCAACAAGACTATACGTATTAACTCACATAACAACCTCAATATTCCCAATAACATATTATCACGCATATTTCCTCATAACTATCCAATATTTTTTCCAAGACACAATCGTATCAAAATCATGTAATATCATCATAAACAAGCAATAATACTAATACATATATTGTAACATGGCGGACTGTTTGTGGAGGATAATTAATTCGTCCGGATTCACCCTCACTCTGTTCATGGGTGGTCGAATTTTCTTTTCTTATTTACTTTGTTTTCGTTGAATTGTTCTTTGGAAACAACATTTTAAAGTTTAGGTTTAGAAAAGTGAAATTTGTTTGTTTAATATCAGGAGTATCAAGGTTAATTGAATGTTTCTTTTTTTACAAAATCAACTAAGACTCTTGAATGATTCAAGCTTAAGAATAGTCTGATCTGTAACTATTATAAAAGTTGTTGACTTATTCAAAAAGGTTTTAATTTCATTGTTGAAAGAGACTACACGCAACCACAGAATAGCCAAGACGCGAAGCTTAACAGAATTAAAATACCAAGCAGTGTTATATTACGATATTTTCTATTATAATATTTTAAACTTTCGTGTTGCATTATAATTAAAAAAAAACGCCGAGAAAAAGTATGTACTCGTAGTAGCATTACTACTAGAATAAGTTGCGTTAAGTCCCGATTAATAAGTTTCAATTTTCTATTGCTTTATGCATCACCAAATTGGGCCGCATTACATCTTGTTTCGGTGTGACTGCCTTTCAATGACTGTAGCTACTTTAACGTTAATTTAAATTTAAGACACTTTCACGACAAGTATTGCAACAAACTCTTTATGAATTTGTTGCAATACTTTATTTCGTAGCTCGATTCGTTCACATTTTGAAACTCATGCGAACGCCGAACGAGTTCAATTCCGAACTATTTCAGTTGCAAGTATAAATATTCGAGCTGAGAAATAGTTTTCTTGAACTTCGAAATAGCGCCATGAAAGCCGAAGCTATATCTATCTTGTAAATGTAATTTGATATTTAATATTATAAGATATTTTTACAGCTTCATCAGAAGAATTAATTAAGTTCTGATATACGCAGAAATATTAGACTACTTCACAATCATACACGTATCACTAGAATCAAGAAACTTTGCACACGTGTTCCTCTTTTTACGTAGGCATCTATTAAGAATGGATTTTATAAAATTCCATACCCAAAGGTACAGTTGATCCAATTTGACTTGAAGTTAATCGAGTCTTAAAATACCATGTGTTTTTTCATAAATATCAGCAGCAAAGAACGGAGATTTTTATTAACCTAGGGTTTTTACGTCAGACAGATGCAAGATTTAAAATAAAATCTTTTTATTCAAAATAGGTATCATAAATACACTTTTTGAAAGTCAGAAGAACGTAAAATCTACGGTGCCTACCACCGTGCCGGTTCGGGAACTAACCCGGCGAGAAGAACCTTCATCCAGGGCCATCTTTTACAAAAAGATGGAAAATTACAATTTTAAAATTAAATAATATAACAAGTGGATTAAATAATACAATTAAATAATAAAACAAAGCCAACGTCTCGCATTAATATTCCTATGTAAGGCATATAGAACGGTCAGTACTGAAGCACTTCCTGTCCTGTCGGGTGTTTTGCCTGTAGACTTAGAAATACAGCGCCGAGCTGCTTTATATTACAAAAATAAAAAAATTACGACCCCTGATTTCTTAACTATGAGAGACAGAAATAAAGTGAATAGACTATTTGAACCACTAGACTTTACACTACAAAATCTTATATCCGAGTGGCAGGAACGGTGGGATAACTCGATCAAAGGTCGTCACCTGTACAATTTCTTTCCTTCGGTTCGTGAACGACTCGCCATGCATTGGATAGATATAGATCATTGCGTGGCACAATTCCTAACTGGTCACGGTAATTTTAAAGCTAAATTTCATGGATTTAAGTTAGTTCCATCTCCTTTTTGCGAGTGCTCGACCGAAGACAGCCCGCAAGTACAAACTGCTCATCACGTACTCTGGGAGTGCGGTCTCTGGCATGAGGAAAGAACCGATCTGTTAAACAGCCTCCAATGTGTCTCTGGAGTCGTATATTACGATGACCTCGTAGGCAGCGCAAGGAATTTCCGTGCTTTCAAACGTTTTTGTCATAAATACTATTGGAAACAACCGAACACAAGTTTGCCATTATAAATAAATGTCATTTTTTTTTTTTTATGAAGTAGGCATATTGTATTAAGTATAACCAAATTTTTTCCCGTGGTGCTTCCCCCTTTGTTCGGACATCAATGTCATTACAATTTGGCTGTCTCCCGCTTTGCTTGGGGAGGGAAATTGGTATCTCCTACTCCTCCTACATTTCTTCTGATTAATTTCGTTGCGGGTCCCAAGACAGATTTAGCTTGTCCCTCGGGCATCCCTGAGATCATATCAAAGGGTTTTCGTGGTTGGTTACCACTGTTGATCCTGGCGACACAGGAGTTGCAGTGGTGGGAATGTGTGGTGGGCCTTTTGCCCGTTAAAAAAAAAAAGTGGATTAAATCAGGCATCAAAGTCTGTATTCCACCACTCTTTCACGCTGGCACAGCCGCGGGAAGCTAGTTGTGAATATAAATGAAGTGTTCGTAGAAGCATAAATGAAGTAGACGTAGAATGTGAAATGATCGACATTTCCACCGCAGTCTATTGAATAGCGCTGGAAACAAAGAAACCTAACTCCGGTTTGGAGTCGAGCTAGTCACTAGTGGACGCATTGTTACTAGCTAAGTAAATAAGCTCTTAATAACTACAGACTTCAAACAAACTAATAATAACCAATCTTCCATTACTCTCATTCCCAATTTTTAGTCTATACTGCCGCACTCAGAGACGAATATGAATAATATTGCTAAATGCTTTGATAGTGTGTCTGTCTGTGTGGGTGAAGAGGTAACAGCCCATAAAGTTAATATACCTAGCGGAATAGAGCAACAATCTCGAGCTGTCAAACGAAACCAAAATTGGTTTTCATCTGTGTGAAAAATATGTGTACGTATACACTTACACAAGCATGATTGAACATGAATTCTATGAGATTAAATTGTCAACGTGCGGCACGTGCCGACTGGACGTCAAAAAAAGAGCGCTGCTGTCATGTATCACACGTCTCATTTTACCACGCAGTGTTACTGATAGTGATATCTCTCTTGCTCAGGCCTTTGTTTCTCTATTCCGCTAGGTATATTAACTTTATGTAACAGCCATACAGATATCTGTTACCTTTTTACATACAGACCACTGGACCGACTTTGCTGAAATTTCGTATGGAAACGCTTTGAGTTCCGGGAAAGGACATAGGATTTTTGTCCCAGTACAATGTATATAAACAAATTTTGGCGCAACGGAGATGCGAGCGTAATTTAGTACTGTAATATAAGACTAATCTACAACATCATAAAACTAAGTGTTTGGCAGAGGGTGGAGCAAATGATTGATTGTATTAGTTTTCGTTATTGGAGATGTTGAACGCTTGTGGGATTAAACCCGCCTGTCAAATAATTACTGATCCTATATAGAGCCACCTGTTGCATCCGTGCTTACCCTTTGTTTTAATAACCAGAGCCCCATTAATTAATAACATTACAATTCGACAAATTTGTTATAAAGTAACATAATATCTGCCAAGTTTGTATAAAAACCTGTCTTCCAAATTGACGGTATTCCGTCGTATTATGCAACTTTTGTGCAAAACTATTGGTTTAATGCAGTGGTTCTTAACCGGTGGTCCGCGGACCACTGGTGGTCCTTGAAGGCATTCCTAGTGGTTCGCGAAGCCAACCTAACAATATGCGAGAATTCAGAAGTTAGTAAAGAGTATGCAGTCACAAAAAATACTTTTAATTAAAATCTGTAACTATTCGATTTTCGCCAATTGAAAGAATGGGTGCGAATTATAAATTGTTCTTGTTTTCTTTATCAAACAATCTTTACATTTTAATTGAGGTACCACCCAACTGGGTGGTCCTCGGCAAGACAAACATTTGGTAAAATGGTCCCTCATGACTAAAAGGTTAAGAACTACTGGTTTAATAAGTTCCTGTCCATTTAAATTGACAAAACCTGGCCTAATGTGACTCCCATAAAATATGAATCTATGAAAACTCTCAAGTTGAAATCAACTAGCCGTTGCCGATATAAGTAGCCAAAGTATACACAGTGCGTATGACATACACTCGAAAAACATATATCCCTCCCAGCGCAGTCAGGTTCAAAGTAACATCATTGAATCTTTCGTTTTAATACTTAAACGGCTTAAAATATCGCTATACGTAATCAAAATTCCATATTCGCTCGATGAATAAAACAAAGCGTCCGGTACAAAAAGGATATTGAAGTTTTATAGGTTACTTTTTGTTTACGTGGCAGCGGCTGAGCTCCAGCGATTGAAACCCGCTGTATTAAATATGTATTCCGTTTTGTGGATTAAAAACGTGTAAAATTCAATTTTACAACCTTTAAGAAAGGTTTAAGGGAGGTTAAGAATTAATGTGCGCGGCCTGTTATAAGATCTACAGGTAACGCGTATCGTATAAGCGGTGAGAAAAGAACATCCTAAGTAAATATTACCTTGCTAGTTTAACATTTAGTTTTATTTTAATATAATTAAATCAATATAATGATAATTTAAAAGTTTATTAGCAGAATATTTGCCCAACGCTGCAAACTAATCGTTCATGGCTGAGAGCTATGAAATAAATAGGCACTGAATTATTTTTGTGTTATTATTTATTAATGTTACATATTGATTAACTAACAGCACTTACATATAGATGTATATCTTAATATATATATTTCTTGTGTGCGTGTGTATGTGACTGAACTCCTCCTAAACGACTGGACCAATTTTGATGAAATTTTTTGTGTGTGTTCGTGGAGATTCGAGAATGGTTTAGATTTACAGTTTGGTCTACTGGAAAATGTTTTTTCAATTAATTTCTTATTTATAAGGAGTTGTTGATTTTGGAATGTTTTACATTAGATCCGGCGGACGGCGCTATCATCGCATTCAATATTATTCTATTTCAATTTTAGTTTGTCCTGACAGATGGTGCTACGATTAATTTGAAAAAAATTTTGTTATTCAATTCATGTGCTGATTAAAATATAAAATAAATAACACATAGGCTACAATTTTAACCGACTTTCAAAATGGGGGAGGTGTTGTGTTCGTTTTCTTATATTCAACGATTACTCCACCGTTTGTTAACCGATTTTCAAAATTTTTCTTTTGGTATATAGGGTATCATCCCAATTTGGTATTATATTCAGAAAAGTGGTGATCTGATGAAGGATCCATAAGTAATCGAGGGAACTCCTCAAAACTTATAGGGAAACATATGGTGACTTCGGTTTCGTGAGAAGTATTCTAAGCATATGCTACCAACAAGTAAGATTTTGCACCGAGATATACCTGGTATACCGTGGTTCGGAAGGTGCTGAGAGAATTCCTGATTCTTTATAGATACAAGTTTGGGAGTTTCGGCGTTGTTTTAAGAACAGAAAGCATATGCTACTATGCAAATTACATTCTTCATCATCATCATCATCATCATCACTACCATATTATACCATTTCATAGTCTTTTAGATCGAGACTTGAGTTTGTCAAGCGATAATTAAAAAAAATCTATATCTACCTAATATTATAAACCTGAAGAGTATGTTTGCTTGAACGCGTCAATCTCAGAAACTACAGGTCCGATTTAAAAACTTATCTCAGTGTTAGATAGATCATTTATCGAGTAAGACTCATCATTTATCGAGAAGGTTATATTATATTATTACTCTAAGACTAATACGACAGAAGAAACTGTGGGAAAAACGGGGGAAATATTTTTTATGGGAAAATGTACCTACGGATTCTGTAAAATTTCTAATTTACGCGGGCGAAGCCGCGCGGGACATCTAGTATACATATAGATGTATATACAGGTGTAACAAAAATAAGTGATAATGCTTTAGGGTGTGTACGTGTTCCTTGTAGAGAGTTAACTGTGAAAGTAGCAGCTCTGAAAGACGAAAAAAAATTTTTTGGTCTTTCAGCGCTGCTACTTTCACAGTGAACTCTCTACAAGGAACACGTACACACCCTAAATTATTATCACTTATTTTTGTTACACCCTGTATATAAAACTCAAAGGTGACTGACTGATTGACATAGTGATCTATCAACGCACAGCCCAAACCACTGGACGGATCGGGCTGAAATTTGGCATGCAGGTAGATGTTATGACATAGGCATCCGCTAAGAAAGGATGGGATGAAAGTTTGTATTTAATAATACCTCTTAACGCGAGCGACGCCGCGGGCAAAAGCTCGTAATATATAAAATAAAAACATTAGTTTGAGCCAGAAAAGTTTATTATTCTTAGGAGGTCCGGTTGCTATGATAAAGAGATAAGGCATTAACAGATTCTCGGGTATTTAACAGATTATTATTTATCAAAACATCTGGTTTCACCAAAAGAAAAATCACATAATGAAAAAATATTACAACCGTTTATTTATTTATTTATTTAAATTAAGGACACCAAACAGTAAAACCTAGTTAAACACAATAATAGTAATTTGTACCGATGCATGTACCTTAACAGGCGACACAGCATTCGTAATTATAGCTCTACAAATATAGTATATGATATATTATATAGTTTATGCCTCAAGGCAGGCCTCAAGCAATGGCTTGAGGCCTACTTTTCGTATCGTTTATTGAAAATGTTTAATAAACGATACGAAAAGTATTGTGGCCGCCTCCATTTTAAAGGCTGTACAAAATCCGAGTTTTTAATTTTATTCAAACTTTTCGAGGTGTAAAAATTAATATTTTTAGGTGCTTGTTTCATAATAATATAATTGTCTTCGTTAGATTGATTTAATTTAAAATTATTCTTCAAAAACTATCTCTCGAATATACTCAATATGTATTTAATATATATTCGAATATGTATTAGATATACGATATTATGTGACTTAAAAATACATTTTATAAAACACGATAAAGTTACATAAACATAAGACGAGCTCTAGATAGAGCTTTTATTGAAAAGAACCAACAGCTAACAAACTTTTATGCAAAAGTTTTGTGTTTATTTTAAAAACAGATTAGGTAACATTCAAAAGTAGAGCAGAATAGTCATTCATTTAAGGAATTGCGCACTTTAATGCTTCTAAAGACGTGAACTATCGAGAAAGTTGAGCAAAGTGATACGTTTTACGATTTTATGCAATAATTGAAGACTGTCAAAACCATACCATTTTAGGAATGCATCTTATCTACGCATCGCGTTGTGGTTTGAAGAGACCCTAATATTCACTTATATCTTTTTTTATATCTATGGACGCTTTACACCACATCAGTCTGGCCCCGTGGTAAGTACCTGAAGGACTTGTGTCACAGGTACCAGACAACGATAATATATTTAATACTTTTACACTATACAATATATATTTAAGATTTTTATTATATGATACACATATTTAATACACATCCATGACCCAGGAACTTTTTGTTTTGTCGGTGGGATTCGAACCCGCGACCCCCGGCTTGAGCTACCAACACGCTTACCACTGAGCTACAGAGATCGTTACTTAACTGCCTATGAATCAATATATACTACTATGTACTTAACTACACTATACAGTATGTAAATGTTAGCTCTCAATTTACAATAAATAATTATTTCTGACTTTCTACTCCCCAAAAAGGCTTGAATACATCTAAATTTTCCGTTTCAACGTAAACAAAGCAGAAAATGCAACAGGACACAGGTATATTATATTTCCAATTATTACAATTACTTCATATAGATTTTCACTGTTGAATTCCAAATGTTCAAATTAAATACAATATTATTATTGAAAATATGTAGAATAGAATAAAACAAACACGTTGACACGTGAATTATGATGCAAAGAATAAAAGAGATGGAACGTAATAAAATATAAGCGATATTTGGTATTCATGGAAGCTTTTAGTATGAAATATAATGCAATTCCAATGATAATAAAATACTATGATACCATCAACCCCATGTTATATCGAAAGCCATAGCGGAATTACTTTCCTCTCGTACTTTTACCTCTTTTGCAACATTTGCCCCGGGCCGTAATACATGAGCAGGTAATTAATGTTAACTTCATAAGACTGATGTGGGTCTTTCGCTGGTTCGCACCACAGAATTTCGAACCGCGGTTCGAAACAGCGAAGAACCGTTTTTGAAATATTTTGTGTTCCCGATTCATACCGCGGTTATTGGAGTGGTGTGAAACCACTAATTAATTATTTTTTGCTATGAGTGGATTCGGACCACGAATTTAAGCCAATAATTATTGTAACAAACTTTTTTTAGTCTCATTTATTAATTTGTACAGACGTATAGAAAAGTGGTTTCAAAAAGGAATAAAAACACATTTTTAATAAAGAAATTACATTTCTTTCAAAATTATAAATAAAGGAAACTTTAATAATAATAATAATAATAATAAGGTTTTAATTGCATAAAATCACAGTCGTAAATTTTAAATATTCAAAAAGAAAATAATCTTCGAAAAATTAAAATAAACAAAAATAATAAATAAAACCAAATAGTAAAACAATCAAAAGGAGTAAAATTATTATTATTATAAAGTTAATTTTAAACCCTTAATTTTTCCAGGCAGTGACCGATTTTTTTTTCACTCGCTAATAACTCTTTTATGATGTTACCTATTCTTTTTAAGTCGGGAATTTTTTGCGCCCATCTCGCATATTTTTACTTTAGTTTGGTCTTAAGGCCCTGTATTCCCAAAAACGGACGATTTTCAAGATTTAAAAGTGACAGTAGACACAAAAATATAGCAATTTAATTTCTGAAAAAAATATATGTGTTAGTTAAGGATCTAACACAGTGGAATTTATATAAATTCCATTACACAATATCATGAACTTCACTCGATAGAAAAAAATCCCAAACTTACCTCTTTTTTTAACGAATTTTCCATACTATGTCCAAATTATTTGGAATTTTCAGATAATTTTTGCACTGAATTAAAGACAAAGAATATATCTAGGGCGATTCGTTCTTTTGACTCGATTTAATTGATGTATAAAAAAACGACGATCAAAAAACTATAAAATAGCAGGCGCAAAGTGTGTGACTGAAAGCGTACCAGCCGTATATAGGCGGTTTCGGGGGCGATAAATCGATCTAGCTAAGAATCATTTTTAGAAAATGTCATTTTATTCGTGTTTTTACCGAGCAAAGCTCGGTCAAATAGCTAGTATGTAATAATAGAACTATCTACACTCCGGTTCGAATCCACTAATTCAAAAACAAGTCTTCTCTGTTTCGAACCGCGGTATGAATCGGGTAATTAAAAAACAATCCTTCGCTGTTTCGAACCGCGGTTCGAAAAACTGTAGTGTGAACCAGCGACAGACCCACTGATGTTGGGTACCAGAAGTGTGTATTTTGATTAGAAACTAATATAGAGTCATGTTTTTAAATTAAATTTGTGATAATTCATACATTTCATTCTTGTCTGTAGATACTGGCTTTTGTATAGTGTACTATAATCTTATTGTGCAGTAAATAATATAAGGTTTTGATGGCTCATTTAAAAATACATCGCATTGCTTTATCACATTCCTATGGGAACGGGCTCTTACGGCCGCATTTAATGATGATTAAACTTTCTTTAAATATAAAGTTTGACAGATAATAATGTAGGGGGATTGCGAATTATGTCAAAATTCTCGTTTAACACCTCCATCGTGGGTGTCGCAAACAAAATAGATTTTCAATTATTGTTATGTTAATAGGGATTTTTTTTAATTCCTGAGTGTCGGTGTTAATTATCCGACAACCTTTTGCCTTTTTTTTTGTGTTAATTGGGATTGATGGGTTAATTACAGTTAAGTAATTAATATTCGTCTCTGAGTGTGGCAGTTAGCTGTTATATGAATTCAGATAACCCAGCTCCTTAACTTCACTTAAACACCAGCGAATAGCCATTCAACATTATCATTTCATCTTCAAATTCTCTCAGCGGAGCTTCCGTAATAATTATCTATTCACTTATCTAACAATCGCCTTTCAGCTGAAACAATGATGGCTTCTCCCTCATTCAAGTTATGGTTTAAAGTACTTATTACGACCATTATCTTCGTTTAATCAATGAAAGGAAAATAGGAAGAGAAATACTGAGGTAATTATGACCTGCAGTGTAAACAGAATATCGTCAAAGAAAAGGTTTTTATTGCCAGATGTTTAAGCAAGACATGAACAGAACAAGATGACAAGATGCAGCAAAATACTTTGTGTTACTTACCTTAAGTCAAACTGCAGTCCACTCTGTGCAGACCATAAAGTTAATATACCTAGCGGAATAGAGAAACAAATGCCTGAGCAAGAGAGATGTCACTATTAGTAACACTGCGTGGTAAAAAGAGACGTGTGATACATGATGGCAGCACTCTTTTTTTGACGTCCAGTCGGCACGTGCCGCACGTTGACAATTTAATCTCATAGAATTCATGTTCAATCATGCTTGTGTAAGTGTATACGTACACATATTTTTACACACAGATGAAACCAATTTCGGTTTCGTTTAACAGCACGAGATTATTGCTCTATTCCGCTAGGTATATTAACTTTATGGTGCAGACACAGAATGGACAGTTTGACTTATGGTAAAAAAGTCGTAAGTGAAAATTTTGGTGCGCGTACCACTGCACAGGAATCGTGTTTCTTTGCTCATACTGTCAGTGTTTACGAATTGCCAAAAACAAGCACGCTTTAGGGTTGACCGCAACGCGACGCGTAGATGCATTTTTAAATTTATATGAATTTGACAGATTCGCAAGACGTTTCACGCAATTGTAATCTGTCAAATCTATACAAATTTATGCCGCGCCGCGCCTAGCCTTGCCTCGTCTGTATTGACCCTTACAATGCATATTATCTATACAATACAACAAATATTATGGCCAATAGAATTGATTCTAATAATGTACACGCGTAGCTTTCACGGCAGCAAAACTATACAGATATTTTCATAATTTAACACCACTCCATCATGGGTATCGCAGACACAATACATTTTCAATTGTTATGCGGCAGCCGGCTGCCGCTTGGGGATTGATGGGTTAATAACATTACATTATCATGAATCATCACCACTTTTAATAAATCATTCATTCAAAGTTTTGAAAGAAGTTCCACCACACTAGCTTCTTTTAATTTTTTTTAATCAAATGAATCAGATTATTATAAACTATAATGTGTCTCAGACACTCAAAGATTACAAAAAAATAACCCGCTAAAGGTTCTCAATTGCACCACGAACTAATCTAAGTGATTTCTAACGAGCTCCCTCAATCCGGCAATTAATAAATAATAAATCATTGTATTTTCTGGCACGGAGCCGGAAATTTTAGCTTATGACATTCAAAAGACTCTAATGAAGGTAATTGGCGATTCTTGCATATTTTTTAACCCCCGACAAAAAAGAGGGGTGTTATAAGTTTGACGTGTCTGTCTGTCTGTCTGTCTGTTTGTCTGTGTGTGTATCTGTCCGTGGCATCGTAGCATCCAAACGGATGGACCGATTTTGATCTAGTTTTTTTTTGTTTGAAAGCTGACATGATCGAGAGTGTTCTTAGCTATAATTCATCTTCGTCAGCCTGCTCAGTGCTGGACAATCCGGGTTTATCTGGTTCATAAAAGGCCGTTAGCAACTTGTATTCGTTTAATGGGTTTTATATTTCATTCTAGTTCGTGACATCTGTGAATATGCAATATACGTATACACATATTAATGGAAAGTTGACCAGGTGCTGCAGCATCACCTGATAATCAATAGGATATCCAACTCCTCGCCAACTTAGAGCAGAGGTTTTGTGTTTGGGCTCATTTTATTTGCGACAACCAGTAAGAAGTAGATAGTAAATATTTACATGCTGCTGCTGCAGCATCGCCTGGATTCTATAGGAGCCGAGCTCCGTATGAACCCAAAGTGGAGGAGGTGGAAAAGGACATTGATTCTGCACAAGTTTAAACCAAGACAAGTTTAAAAAGTATGAAATAAAATTAAATTAAGAAATTTAAAAAAACCCCCGCCAAACAACTTTAAAAAGTGATGAAATAATATTTCCTTCCTTTAAGTTCAAATAATTCCTAACTTTTGTAAAGTAATAATATTTTAGTCCATAATTGTTGTCAAGGTGTGTCGGGGGACCGCTAATGTAGATGTTTGATTTGAGATTTAACATAACATTATAGTTTAAGGATCAGTTCACAGCGAACCGAATGGAGATAATCAGCGACTTGGCGGTTGTAGGTTGGTGTTTACTTGGCGGTCCCCCGACACACCGTGACAACAATTATGGACTAAAATATTATTACTTTACACAAGTTAGGAATTATTTGAACTTAAAGGCAGTAAATATTATTTCATTACTTTTTAAAGTTGTTTGGCGGGGGTTTTTTTAAATTTCTTAATTTAATTTTATACCAATATTGAATTAATTATTTGCTTATTTTTAATGGACTTAACATTTTTGTTCTTTTTCCATTGACGCCTCCCCGGGGGTTTTCGCTAAGTGGCCAAAGTATGAAAGCAATATTTTCTAGTGCTGCTTCTTGTTTTAAATAAGTGTGACATTTTATTTCTCTTTAGCGCACTCTTATATATCAGAAGTTGTATATTTAAGTTTCACAATAAAAAAAAAACTATTATAGAAACAAATGATCACTGTCCAACAAGCTATGAAGATTTTCTCTTGAATATAAAAAAACAAGTGGTCCGTCCGAACTCCAAATAAACCATAATATTCTTATCATGTGATGAGTTCATAGGCTATGTATCGTTGCAAAATATTTTATTAATTTGCCTGTCCATCAATCTTTCCTTCCTTTTCCAAATGTTCCTCGGTATATACCATCGAGGAAATTGATTCATAGCCAGATGACGGGCCTGTGTAATTTGTTCGGGTTACGTCAATTAAGTATTAGTCGTTTGATCTGTCGTCTGGATTTGACATAACGCCACTAACTTGCGTAGGTCCGCCAACTGCCTATGAATCAACTTCACTGATGTAACATCAAAGAAATTGATTCATATGCAGTTGGCCTATCCGACCAATTGGCGTAGGTCCCTACGTCAGTTGGTCGGATATGTTTGACATAATGCGACCAAATTACGAAGGTCCGCCATCTGCCTATAAATCCATTTCTCTGATAGTACAATTCTAATTGTTGTTCTCAAGTTTAGAATATATTTTTCTTAAGCGATAAAAAATCTCATTACTCCAAATGGACAGTTGTTACAGCAAGGTGGTCATAGTGATTGTTGTTCCTATTGAGGGGACCTGTCCGGTGATATGTACCTTTTTGCTATTAGAGAGTGGTCCCAATCTACCCAATGTCTTTTTAAAAGTTAGGTCATCATTGCAGGGTGCTGTGTGTGCGCGCCGCAAGGCAGCGTGCAGGGCGGCGCGCAGGTGCCGGGCGTGTCGCACTCCACCGCCCCGCCCGCCGGCGTCGGCGGCGTCCGCAGGTACGACCGCTCTATGACGGTGCCGGTCGCAGCGGACGTGAAGCGACCGCAAACGTGTCGCGGCGACACTACCGCTCACACACTGGAGCAGAGTATAAGCGACGCGCCCCGTCATTAATTCCGCCCACAAGCATAGGGTCAATTCAGACCGCAACGCGACGCGTAGATGCATTTCTAAAGTATTGAATTGACATATTATTTCAATTGCGTGAGACGTCTTGCAAATCTGTCAAATCCATACAAATTTAGAAATGCATCCACGCATTGTGGTCTGAGATGACCTATACCCATCTCTATTGTTGTATTATTTAAGTACTAATTTCTACTAAGAAAATATGGAAGTGAGCGTCGACTCGCGTTTCTCTTTTTGGAAATTCACTTTTCCAAGCTCATTCGCATTTCCATATTCTCTTAGCAGTGTACGTAAATAATAATAGAACAATAGAGATGAAAATGCTTTAGGGTCAATTCAGACCACAACGCGACGCGTAGATGCATTTCTAAATTTGTATGGATTTGACAGATTTATTTCAATTGTGACAGACGTCTTGCGAATCTGTCAAATCCATAGTAATTTAGAAATGCAACTACGCGTCGCGTTGCGGTCTGAATCAACCCTTAGACGAAAAATATAAAGCTTCGACTCTGCGTCAGTGTGAGCTTAGCCTACTGGTTTCTACGGAGTTGTATGAAATTGCCTTCGTAGTAAAAGTTCTTATACAAATTCATTCACAATCTAACCTAGCGTGTCGCTGCGATACGTCGTCTGCGGTTGCTTCATGTCGTCCGCTGCCAACCGGCACCTTAACACTTCCATCTCATATCACGCTACTGCCCTACTGTTGACACTAGAAGTGCCAACGATTGGGTATTTTTCCCAACAATAATATGTTTCAGATGTCTATAACGTTGCGGCAATATAATAAATATTTTTTGTGTTCTGTGGGCAATAATGACTCACCAAAAACCAATCTATCTTGCACACGCGAATTCTTCGATATTGTGAGAAAGTATCCAACATGTTCATAACTTATTTTCAACGATAATATTGCTACGTTTTTCTATAGTTATCGAATACAAAACAAACATGGTAAAACAACCAATCAATACCCTTGTTCTTTGTTACATCCGTTCTCTTTCCGGCTAAATGGGACTGGCTCTAAATTACTATGATAAATAATGATAAATAGTAGACCCATGACCCTGGGTCATGTTTGGTTAAAGAAACATTTATTTACCAACCAAACTATACTATATTTTGTTTATTCACAAAGACAACTGAGGTACTATATTATATTTTCATATTTTATATGAAATGCGCTGTGATGAGAAAACATTTTGTGACGCCCTTGAGCGTTCACTGCACCACTCCTTAAATAACTTTATAAGTACCACAGCACAACTGCAACAGAACTGGAAGATGGCGTTTTGTTTGAGAGCAATCGTTTATCTTAGAACGTGTTCCCCAAAGAAACATAAAAAGAATTCCTCCGTTCTGATTGCCGTAATTTGTCGCTGACAGCAAAACGTTTAAGGTTTAAATGGCTCTTTTAAGCGCCCAAGAAATCACTTCATCAACTCCATATTCTATAAAACTTTCTCTCGATCAACGCCCCACAATTAGGCATGATGTTCTGGCGAAGGAATTAATTTTACGTCGGCTATTTAACGCTTGACAGTGATGGGTGGATAATTTTCTCTAATCAAATACTTAAGATAAGACTACATAATGTGAACTGCGCCGCGATGTCCCAAAGTAGCCGCACGATTTAAATATCGTATAAACTCACTCAAGACAAAGAATAGTTATAAGCCCATAATTGTTTTTCTTTTTAATTTAATCTTAAATTATGCTAATGTAAACGTGCGCCAGATTCACGCTAGTGTAGAATAAATATCTTCTACTGTATATTATTTTATTGTTGACTAAAGACTGTTTCTTATAATATTCATACTCTACATAAATAATATTTATATAATTATTACATTATAGTATAAACTCATACTATATTATACAATTTAATTGGCGTGATGCGATATATTGGTGAAGTCTTTATTTTTACGTGTTTAGGTTCAATTTATTGACCTTTTCAAATTATTTTCCTTATCTGTAACCTCATGATCACATAGAGATTCTGCGTTTAAAACCATTTTAATCATAATCTCATCGGATCGATCATAAATTATCATAGAATTTAATTATGTACGTTCATATCTCAATTTGCATATTGAGGCTGTAAAATACGGGTTAAATAGAATCTTATCCCCGATTAATTATGAATAATTAATAGATAATTTCGAACTGGAAACTATTTACTGTCACAAAATAAATGAGGTGTCAGATTCCGATAATTATTTAATTGTAATTCATACCGTCCTAACGTTTGAATTAAACTATTCCAGGATATGAAAAAATTTAAAGAGTGGTTAGATTCTTCGCTTAAAGAATTCTATGAATATTCCAATAAATTATTTTTATATTTCAAGTTTCAACAAAAGCGTAAAAAGTTTTATACAATAAATACATTATAATATATTATATTGTAAATCGAATAAAATCGGTAACTAATTTATTAAACTTTATATTTTACTATAATGGCAGATCAGTTTTGAAAACATTTCTTGCCAAATTCATTGTAAAAGCTCAACGTTCCGAACTTATAAAGGTTTTACAAGTATCGAGCGAGCTTTCAAATTCTATTCCAAAATCTTTAATTCAATGTAGATAGACAAAACACACTTTAGGCGCTCCGTCTAGAATACATAAATGAGAATATTGATTTACCTAAACATTGATTTGACTAAGTATATAGGTATATTAGGGATATGTATATATTAAGTATATTATATTACATAGGTGCAGTAAAAACAGTAGTTTTTTTTTTCAAATTCACTTAATACAACCCCCCCCCCCCCCCCCCCAGACCATCAGTAAAAAATTAAAATATTAATACTGCCCATTTTTCTTCAACCTCTCCAGCGATCTTAAAGATATGCGCAACTTGTGGTAACAATTTCTAAAGAGAAGCTCCCATGGATATCGGTTTATTGGTAAGCGAGTAATATCACTCGAGTCGAACATATTGAAATTGCGATGTGAAATACAATTTTAAACGTCGGTCTACGAAATATTTACGAGTATTTTTACTACAGCCGTAAAGTTGGATATATAAAGGAGCAACTACAATACACATAGGTAGAAGGTACACAGGTAATAGGGGTGTCATCATCACGAAATTGTTCTCTCAAAATAAAGCCAAATTTATAAAGTTTGTATGCTGATGTTGCTGTGAAATCTACCACAATGTACGCGACTATAGTCTCTATAATCTACGTCATACATGGAATATGGCAATGTTATTATCATAGGAGAGCATACTAAGGGTCAATTCAGACCACAACGCGACAGATAGATGCATATTTTCCAAATTTGTATTGAATTGACAGACTTCAATTGCATGAGACGTCATGCAAGTTACATTGAAATCTGTCAAATCCATATAGTTTTTAGAAATGTATATCACGGCATCTACGCGTCGCGTTGCAGCCTGAATTGACCCTAAGTGTTGATTCAGACCGCAACGCGACGCGTAGATGCATTTCTAAATTTGCATGGATTTGACAGATTCGCAAGACGTCTAACGCAATTGAAATCTATCAAATCCATAAAAATTTAGAAATCAACCCTAAGTATGTAAAAGACTAAGATGTGTATTTTGTATATTGCAATTTAACAACTTGAAAATATTAAATTACTTGAAAGCTACGAATAATAAAAACTAATTTGATTTAAAACCTTTTTTGAGACATAGCGAACATTAAGTGAATACATTGCTTCAATATTTCATGTAGTAAACTTTGATTAATATGAGACCCTAGAACTTATAAGCCCAAACAGTAAATCATGGGTCCCGAGACGCTCTTAAAGTTGAACAAATCCGGGCAAATTGAAGGGGCAGCCCTGAGTGGAGAATATTTAGAACAGACACCTTGTGTGGGCATTCATAAAACATTGAATAAAGTGCTCGTCTACGGTCTAGGCATTGTGTTAGTCAGTTAGTGGAATGTCTAGCGAAACCCTTACTAAATTTTCCCTCTAAAAATATAAAGCGACATGAATCCGGTGATATAATTTTACGGGTACCTGTGTTAACTGTTTAGTGTTTATTTCAGCACTGTTCATGATTCACTGAAGTTATCAGATTACCAATATGCAAGCTTGCATCTTACTTATTATCAGAAATATATTTAAAAGTCTTACTGTACATACTGTAACTCTAGCTGGAAGTTTCTTCTGTTACCTAATACCTTATTTGATTGACACTACCTTATTGAGAAATTTTACAGAAGCATTTTACTGCTGCACTGCACTGCTTATAATCAGTGTATTTTCATAAAGTAAAAATATAGTTTTACTCTACGTTTTACATAATGAAAATAAAACTATAGGTGCTTTACTTTTTTTACTTATTTTACAAATTGTC
Source organism: Aricia agestis (assembly GCF_905147365.1). Classification (NCBI taxonomy): domain Eukaryota; kingdom Metazoa; phylum Arthropoda; class Insecta; order Lepidoptera; family Lycaenidae; genus Aricia; species Aricia agestis. Next base: position 9,103,859 of record NC_056417.1, read on the forward strand.
ATGATTCATTTGAGTCTCGGTATCATCTACATTTACCAAAACTTACACTTTATTATCCCATACTACTTTTAAAAAAATCGTTCATAAGGTTCAATTTCCTTTCCAACAGTGAAAAATGTTAGTGCTGTAAACTCTAATACTTCAAACTTCTGAGACCTCAGTTAGCATTTGGCTACTTTGGTATGCAATATCCCGTGAAAAGCAAAATGCAGACTTGCTGCTCAGATGATAAGGATAGTTTTAGAATAAACCTAGATGAAAGCACGTCGCGATGTTCATATTTCTGAATACTAATACTCTGCGAGGTGGATCTCTATGTTCTAATAAATTGTTGTGACAAGTGCTTCCTCTAACATCAAATCATCTTATGACTATATGCATAACATCATTTATTACATGATAATAATAATTTTTATTATTATTTTACAAAAACATTAGAAGGTAGAAGAATTGTGACCACGTATATTTTATTTTTCACCTGCCATGCCACGGGAATTTACTAACCATATGCTACTATCCTACTTCCTACTAATATTATAAAGGCGAAAGTTTGTTCGGATGTATGGATGTGTGGATGTATGGATATTTGTTACTCTTTCACGCTAAAACTACTGAACGGATTTTAATGAAACTTTACAATAATATATCTTATACATCAGAATAACACATAGGCTACAATTTTAACCGACTTTCAAAATGGGGGAGGTGTTATGTTCGTTTTCTTATGTTCAACGATTACTCCGCTGTTTGTAAACCGATTTTCAAAATTTTTCTTTTGGTATATAGGGTATCATGCCAAGTTAGTATTATGTTCACAAAAGTGGTGATCTGATGAAGGATCCATAAGTGATCGTGGGAACTCCTAAAATTATATAGGGAAACGTGTGGTGACTTCGGTTTCGTGAGAAGTATTCTAAGCATATGCTACTAACAAGTGAGATTTTGCACCGAGGTCTACCTGGTATACCGTGGTTCGGAAGGTGCTGAGAGAACTCCTGATTCTTTATAGATACAAGTTTGGGATTTTCGGCGTTGTTTTAGGAACGGAAAGCATATTATGCGACTATGCAAATTACATTCATCGTCATCATCATCACTACCATATTACACTATGCGACGTCGATTATAAGCCTATTATGTGTTATTGGTACTTTTCATAGTCTTTTAGATCGAGACTTGAGTTTGTCAAGCGGTAATTTAAAAAAATGTAATTGTAAACCTGAAGAGTATGTTTGCTTGAACGCGCTAACCTCAGGAACTATAGGTCCGATTTAAAAACTTATTTCAGTGTTAGATAGCTTATTTATCGAGTAAGGCTATAGGCTATATTATATGTATCTTAGCGTGATAATTCACGCTAAGACTAATACGACCAAAAAAACTCAGAAAAATGTGGGGAAAACGGGGGAAATATTAGAAAGGGTTTATCTCACGAACTACTGGAGCAATTTTTATAGCAATATTTGGCACAGATATAGAGTAGACCACACGAAGAGAGTATTTTAGCTATTTTTTAAGGGAAAAAGTACGGTTTCCGTAAAATTCCTAAATTACGCGGGCGAAGCCGCGCGGGACATCTAGTATAATATGATGTGAAGCATAGAATAGAAGTACATAGCTCGAGACACAAGGTAATTTTACGTATAAGCTAAGAACGTACCCTTCTGGCAGTCTCGAGTAATAAAGGCGAGTCTGCGAAAGGAATTTATTCATCAACATTAAACGCGACCCATGGGACGATATTTCATTACAACTTTTTACCGTTTTCATCTGTGCCAATGGATATATTAATCACGTTTTGTCATAATTTATATCGGCGTCTGCGATTTAAATATTACATGAAACGAGCAGTTTGCTACGATATTTCGTTATATGATGAAACAATAATTTACCATAATAAACTGAAATGAATAGACAAATAAAAACGTTTACAACAACTTCGCACACTTCTCTCTGGCATTTTCATTTAGAATTTTATCTGAAACACATTATTGTCGGAGCTATAAATGTTTTCATATTCATTCATATAAGTGTTGTATTTCACATTTATAAAACCATATTAATATTAAAACGTCATAATATTTAGTCGATCCTAACGTAAATCGTTTAGCTCGTACAAAGACATAACAGGAATAAAATATAATAAATAAATAATATAAGCTCATCGATCACACGCTAATGTGTACCTTAAATTTAATGATAAACTGTTTAACCGTCGTGAATGTATGTAAGTTGTCTTATATTTGATATGTTGTCATCCGCACCGAGGGGTCCGCCGAGCTAATGTAAGTATTTTACTTTTCAACATGTACATTGTACAGTATTGGCACAAGACGCGAGCGCCGTCTTGCGAATCATCGAGTATGTCGATGGTTCTAGTAGGTAGACCACTGCATGACTTCTGCACGTTTGACACGACGTAGGTCCTACAGGAGCTCCGCTTACCGCCAACAACGGACTTAATATATTTACTTGTATATCGAAACGATATTTAGACTAACTCATAACCGTGTTGCGAAATTGAATTGTTTAAACGTTCATTTACCGAGTAAAGTTTTGTCGGATTTAGATATACTCGTAAAAATATTTTGCGCAGAAATGCATTTCCGTATGTAAAAGACGCTTGTAAGTTTTCCTCGTATCCGCGTTGTTTACTATTTAATCATAGCGGAGAGCTAGCATTAGTCAGATTCGAGTGTCACGGTAGTTGACTGCATCCGCATGTACACATTGCATAGGCATCCTGCACGACTGCGATAAAATCCTAGAGACGGAAACTGGAACAATTCAATTTCGTTTTTAAGCTTTTACCAGTAAAGACTCGAATTTGTATGGTTTCGCTACTCTCTCATTGGCTTCGTATGTTGGCAAAATTTTTCCGCTGGTACTATACAGATTATAGTTGATTACCGATTCGTAAATAGTAGAATGAGGAGATGGTTTGGTCGGTGAGAGGTGGTGTTTGTCGCAGGTTCAGTCAATACACCAGGGGGCGCGGATATCGGGACTGGCGCACGCGGGGGGACCCCACTCTGATCAACTCGCTGTGGCGCAGCCGGCAGCCGCTCGGCATACGAAAACAGCTGGGTGAGTTCACTCCCAACTTGTGTCCTCTTAGCTCGGGAATTCCCAACATTTTCTTCACTTTTATATTTTTCTTGTTAACAACAAATACTATGAAGGCATGATAAAATATATGAATTGCTATAATCATTTTTAAACTGTGTCAAAACACAATAGCAAATTTTATAAAAAAACTTTGTTATTTTAGTATTAATATATTATTTTTGAGCTTGCATTTTCTTAACGAGGTCGGCCTTTTTTTACATGGGGAAATGCTTTGCGCATTCCCGGTAGATTGAGGACACGAGGTTGGCCTAGGACATTTTTTTAATTGAGTGTTAATCATTCGTGGACTTTATTTTGGCTCTGCAGACCTCTGGTGGTCCACGTACCAATAGTTGGGAACCACTGTCTTAGCTCGTTATTATCCACTTCGTAATTTAAGATGCAAATTGCTGCGCTGGGATTAATAAGAATATCACCGCTACATAAGTTATGTCTTGGGCCTGTAAACTAGTTAGGCTGTTAACAATTAAGGCAACTTATGCCCGGTTTCCGAACTTTTGGACTGAAGCTTACGTGTTCAGTAGCGATTTTAATTGGCTAAAGTTGGCTTACAACAAAATATTGATCAAGTAACAATTGCTATTGATGTAGCCGCGCTACAACCGCGCGGCTCGTTTTAGTGTAGAAGTCGCGCGGCTGCCGCACTACTCGCGACTTAATGTGAAAGCAGCCTAAAACTACGAATAATAAAAACTGAGGAAAAGTAACTGTGTCAAAAATTTTGTCCGCGAGTCTACAAAATGTGATCACAAAATAAATGCATACATTATGCATGTATTCGGTACACAATTTTGTTTTTATACAAGTGACAAATATTATTGTCAATGGCTTTATTTCCTAAAGGATGTTAGTGTTTCGTAGCTATTGCCATATTTTAGTGTGCGAAAAAGAACCAAATTCAAAACGGTTGGCGTATATGGACATATTATTCGTAGTATTAAAATAATAATTTATGTCAGAAAACCTTAGGCATATTATGATATAAAACCGTATTTTTCGTAGGAAATAATAAAGTGTTTTATCTTTCAATGAAAGTCAAATGTAGATTTGACCGATTAATATTTCTTCTTTCTTCCATTATTAAAACGGACCTTTTTAAGTGTCTTATGTTATCTGTTAAAGGCTGTTAGTCATTGTAAGTTTCATAGACTTAATATAGGTTTATGGTAAGTTGACACTTTCTAAAGAGCTCTAGACTGTCGGCCGGCAGAGTAAAAGTATTAAGAGGTTTTGTATCTCGCCATAGACAAACACTTTTAAGATCAATGTCTATACTCGAATCGGGGTCATAGTAGACATACATCCTCCATGTTGGTATAGGATAATAGATGAGTGTCCTAGACTATCTTAGGCTTAGTGTAGCTTAAACTGGTCTTAGTAATAAGCTATATAAGCTTGTGTATATACGTAATATGTTATTGTAGATAAGTTTCCCAAACAGCATTTAGTTTTTTGCAGACGGACTCTATTAAGAGACATAATTATGAAGTCAAAATCAAAAACGTACCTACCAAAAGCCGACTATGACGGTAATCGCTTTTCATCAGGTGATTCATTTCCTCGTTAGCCTTTTTATAAGAAAAACATAGTTAAACGTCGAAAACGCGATAGTATTACTTATTTGTACACTATTAACCTTTCCTTTGTTTCAGCCGAGCCGCCCCGCCTTTCATTTGCATAAACAACGAACCGATATGTTATTTCGTTTTCTCCTATTTAATTGGCAACACTATCCCGCCACAGAGCTACAAATAAACGAACTTTAATTCTACACAAAGGATATTTTAAATTCAAAAGAACCGCTGGTTTGGAATTTGTAGTTTATGAATTGTGTATTCTAAACTGTAAAGAATTTTGAATAATATTGCGAATTTCGAAATTTAACATTTCGAATGAATAATTAATAAAGGCATAATACATTTTCGTAATAATTATTATTTTACCTGTCGCCGTGGCACGGAATACCAACGAAATACAGAATAAAAACCAGGAAAAAATCATCATTATATCTCATCATTATTTGAAGTATCGCAGCTTTTTGTTTAAAATGTATTTTATGCCGGTGATCAGTTGAGGATTTCACCAGAATATTTAATATTGAAATCTGAATTTAATAAGTAATTTATATTTTGTATACATGTGTTCGTCCGTTAGTCCACTCTAGATTACACTCATTTCTCATACATTTTTTGTTTTCGAAACAAGCGAATGCATTTTAACAAGTATAATTCACAATAGGTAGGCTCCAGTAATCCTGGCTTAGTTTCGGTAGGTTTTATCGTACTCGCAACTCTGCCTTAAGCGAGGAGGTGGGTTTAGAGGGTAGACCGTATGCCAGGGTAGTCCCACACGACCAGGCCGATATCCTCAATCCGCCGAGGATGCATAAATCATTTCCTCATATAAAAAAGCTAAAAAATGATTTACTTATCACTGTGCAGGGAACGCGGAGGTGTACATAGTGCTGGCGCTGCTGATCGGCGTGGTGACGGTAGTGGTGGGGTGCTGGCTGTCGGACAACTGCTGGTCGCCGGAGCCCGAGGACCTGCTGGCGGGTGGCTGACCCGTGGCGGCGGGCGCGTGCACGCACGTGTAGCGCCCGCCGTCCGACAGCCCGCCCGCGCCCGGCGAGGGCTCGCTGTCACCTGTGCTGCCGCCCGCGCCGCCCGCCGCACGCGCGCCCGCGCTGCTCACCGCCGCGCGCCGCCTGTGCCGCGGCCACTGCCTGCCGTGCGACCGCCGCGTGTTCTGACCCCCGCCCCCCGCGCCGCGCACCCCCTGCCGGCTGCACGAGAAGGCTAACGGCCACAGCGTCGCCGCCGACGTAGACGACGACTAGTGACCGTGTGTGAGGTGGACACGAGCTTCGTGAAATTCGATAACCGACGGTAGTATAACGTATATTATGATGTGTGTACGGCATCGTAGGATAGCACACGTGTAACGTCTCTCTCGCTGTAAGTTTTTAGCGGTCGCTCCGGTTCGAACTCTCGCTCGCCCCTGTCTAAAAGTATGTGCCTTGAGACGCTTTTCTCGGACGCGTAGGTTAGAGCGTATTTTGATCCCTTTAGGAGATATTTCCCGTCTGCTCGTTTGGACCCCCCGCGTTATACGTGCAATACACATCATGACCGTGCCTTTACCGTTCTATAGACTTCGAAAGGGACGTAATTAACAATAGGTTTAAAACGGAAGGAGCCCCAAGATTCGCTTTCGTATGTCGGTAGGAGCCGGCCCGTCGGTTTTGGACCAAAACCTTCTCCGAAAGTGCGTCAATTGAACGGAAGCCATCGTTCTAGTTAAGATAAGTACGAAATATGACAACGACACGGTGACTTGAGTCGAAGTAGAATTTTGATAAAAATTTTGAATTTGTAAAATTGATACCGGGTTTCGTGGAGCTGTTGTCGGGATCGCTAGAGTTTTCACTACATCGCACGAGCGGCACGAAAGTCACACATCTACCGAGTAGTACCTGTAATGTACCACGTGTAATTCTAAATACGAGTAAATGTAATTTTAATAACTTAGAGTAAAATTTGTAATGGTAATATACACGATTTCAGTTCAATAATTCATATACGTAGCTACTTTATTTCTAGTTACGTACGGAGTTAATGTATGTTAGTGATGTCTACGTGTTCTAGATCGCTTCATCGTTGTTTTTATGCTTAAATATACTATAAATATTTAGAGAAAACGACAGTTTAATAAATATTATACAATAATTATCACTCATCACAATCTGCTTTAAACATTTGTTGTAATAAGCCATGAATACATAAAAGATTCACGAACGAACGAATGAAAATATTTCACGTGTAATTGGCTTTCATCAATCGGACGCTTCATCGATCATCATTCACTTCTGTTATTTTAACTGATTGCTGATAACATTGTTAATAACTTCATAAAACTCATTTGAACACATTTTATATTACAATATTCTTATAAAAATAAGTTATTTCATACAAATTGTATATTATTATTATTAATAAATAGGTTAATAAAATTTACTACTGTATCACATGCACATACTTTATTTACTATACATGAGAAAGAATTCTCATAATGTCTTAGATGTCAGATAAGTTTACGAGAAAGGACATTATTGATATTATTACGTTAAAGTAATAAATTGTACATACAACTTTACACACACTTTCTCGAAGGAAAAACGTGTGTGTATTTTAATAAATATATAATTAATAAATGTGTGCTACTCTGTAAACTGCGAATTTCATATTAAATATGTAAAAATCATGTTTATGAATGTGTAGGTGCTTTAAAAGTCTTAACTTCTATGTAGTCAAAGCGCGACGACCATTTCCGATAAAGACGTTCTTTGTAAAAGAAAATCTTGAGACGGTAGACTTTCGCTAAACTTCTTCGACACAGGGTTAGCTGAACTGATACTTAATATATATTATATAAAGTGTATTTTCCTGTAATTGCATTTTTCTGTATAGGACGCTGTAATTTTAACGAAGTGTGAACAAATAATACCCTTAGAATTAGGATAAACTAAAATCAAGTGTTGTTTATCTCGTCGTTCGTCGTATTCAGTCGGTATTGGCGCACTGCCAGGGTTCTAATGTCGTAACTTTTTCGAGCCTTCAAAGGACTTCCGTAAAGGACCCGAAGTTTTTCCCTAACAAGGGTGTTAAAATTTTTATAGCCAATATAGTGTACATTTTCATATAAATGTGAACACACGATAAGTTAGGAAAAATATCACCACAGACGACAATGGATTATTGATGTCATTTTCATGTACAATCCAGTAAACATTTCAATAGTCATAGTCTTTAGATAAATAAATGCGTAGATAGTAGTAGAATACCATTTTTGTAACTTAAAGGGGTTGTTAGCAAGACCGTAAGTATTATATATCACGATTCATGATAATAATGTATCAAAGTATTGTTTACTACAATTTCTACGATTCTAGATAGATTCTCGCACTTTACCGTTTACTTTATATAAACTTAAGTGGTTAGTTCCACCCACATCACGTCTCTTGTATATGATATTATGTGAACCTTTTCTTTATTGATATAATATGGATTTTCATGTTACTGAATTTTAGAAGAAACCTATAAATTTGTGTTTCTTCCATTTATACCAAAAACAAAACTTAATTAACTTCAATTAAATTTTGTTTACTTTGCTGAAGGTAGACGTGTAAGTAATTTTCTATTTCGCTCCAACAACACACGGCAAGCTCAAGGCGTTACACCTGTTTATTTAACATGTACGATGTAAATTGAGGTAAGTATTCTAAATTGAGCAGTGAAACTCGAAAACAAAGCAATTATTATTCTATGGATAATGCTCTCTTCGTCCATTAGATAAACCCAACAAGCTAATATAGATGAATGTCATTCATGCTAGATTTTTTGTGATAAGGCCAAATATATATAAAACAAAATCGCACAGAAATGCGATGCGATGTGACAACGCAAAAATTTAATTGTAAATGTCGCTGACGCATCGCTCACGATGCGTGCTGTGACGTCGCAGATTTTTACGATTGTTGTGGCCTGGCTCTTAGAACTAAGGCTGGCCGCATACACACGTTTTCCGTATTCATTTTCTTAGCGTGGAATTTCGATTTGGAATTTCGTGAGACTAGCGCAAACGTTGGTTTTTTTTACGCGCGAACTCGCCAGCGTGCACTTGAAACGTACGTGCGGAATTGGTTCCGTTCGAAAAAACAGACGTGTGAGCTAGTAAGCCCGGACGCGCACTAGCGGCCAAGCCGCGGCGGCCAGGCCGCTGCGGCCATCGAGATATATACCTTAGTATGAAATACGGAAAACGTGCGTATGCGGCCAGCAGTACCATTTTACAGAGAAAGACACAATCACATTTTAGGTCATTAAATATAATTTCAAACTGCCTTTGACCTCGTTACTAATTGAGCTCTCGAAGTATTAAATTTCATGAAATTCCCAACTCAACTCTAAAAGCTTTAGCCAACGAGGTTTCCCAGGTCAAATAGGTTGCAAATAGGTGTCACATCACACATGACTTTCTAGTGCTCGGTTTAAACCAGTGTCACTATGACCCGGTGACGCGGTGATCTGTCACTATGACGTCATATAGTGACTCTGTGACATGATTCGACGCCGCTTTGAGGCGCCCCGTCAACTTACGGATCAAAGCTTGTCGGTATTTTTGAATCATAAAAGGAATATTGTCATGACGTCATATAGACGTAGTCTCGTGAAAAACCAATTAGAATCATTTTGTGCAAAAACACTACTACAAACAGAATATAACTCGTGTATTCATGAATGTCAAACTGTCGAACGATCGATCAACACTGTCCGATTGGGTCACAGATTCCTTTACCTCTAACAAAGATCGGAACTACGAGAATTTTTTGGCCCCTGGCAAACTATTACATCTCGAATTTG